>NW_010544712.1:66202-66461 GCF_000687285.1 Phaethon lepturus
GAGTACAATACATGCTTGTACCAAAGCTACTCCTGCTCAAGATCCAGTATATTAACTTCAAATGGACCACAAACGTGAGCCTGTACTAATACCATCAGCAAGCACACATATCTGCTGTTTCAAGATAACATCCACAGCAGGGCTGACAGCCTTTGCCAGAGGAACAAGTTAGACCGCTGCTGATGGTATCATCTTGAGTGTGGCAATGTTATCTGCCCAATCTTTGGGGCAGTTAAGAAACAATTTTGGTGGGAAGGGA
>NW_010544713.1:0-485 GCF_000687285.1 Phaethon lepturus
CGCGGCCGCAGGAGGACGGCAGGGACAGCCGCTGGCCCCGCTCCCGGCCCGGAGAGCTCTGCCTGCAGGGGCACAGTCCCGCTTCCTAGAGGCTTAAAAATAAGAATGTAACACAAATGTGGTCTCTATACTCCAAAATGTTGCTTGTGCTCTGCTGCCGGGCTTCCTGGCACCATCCCTGTGCCTGGATTCCTCCGGTCCTACCCAGAGTCCCAGGGCCAGCTCTCCTGCACAACAACATCCTTAGTCTTAGCTGGAAAAGCCACCTCCGCCCTCTGAAAAAATAACCTGAGCATCATATTCCTGTTGCATATTGCCCAGTCTGGATATTTTCCGACTATTTAAATTCTCAGAGGATTTTGTGAAGTCATTTCAGAGTTGAAATACTTCTTCTATGGAATAGGAGGGATGGGAGTTTAAAGGGTGGGCACTGGCCATCTGAACCCATGGGTATTTAAAGCTGAAAACCTGAGTTTATGGCAGCT
>NW_010544713.1:525-6817 GCF_000687285.1 Phaethon lepturus
CCCCACTCACCCCCAGGCTCAGCCAGCCCTTGAGGCCTTTTCTGTTTTGCTACCATAAAGAAAAGCAGAAGGGAAAAAAAAAAAAGAGTAAGGTGGGCAGGAGCAGTTTTCAAATGACAAAGCCATGGCAATGCCTGGTTTTTTAAAAAATTAATAACGAGTCATCTCAGACAAGACCTTGGATTTAACAGCTTGAGAAACACAACGAGGTTATTGAGATGAGACTCATCTTTACTTGCCAATTCAAATAATAAGACAGGCATGTGTACTATAAAAGGTTCCTGCCTCCCACAGCCCCCTTACAGCTTGCCCTCTGAGGGCAAGACTCTCAGCTCTTACCCCAGATGGCTGTTCTAAAATGGGACTTTCTGCTTTATTGAGAATGACATTTCTCTCCTCAAGCCCCAGTTTAATCAGAAGATGCCCTTGCACAGCTGTGGGCCAGGAGAGCAGGTGGTGGGGAGCAGCCCCATAGCTCAGGTGGAGTTGCTCTGGATGATGCCCTATATCAGCAGGTGGGTATGTGCTCCTGAAACTTTCCTGCCTGGTTGCAGGTCCTGGAGATAGAGCTGTCTTTTGCTTCTCAGATGGCAGTTTGGGAGCAAGGACAAATAGCAGAGCTGCCTCCAGCCCTGCCACCTCGCTTTTTCCATCCCCTCTGCCAGATGAGTGTGGTGTACGAGCCGGGGCCGAGCCTGGTGCTGCTGTAAGCCCACGGGATGTTTTGTCCAGGGGAAGGGGGCTTGTCCTGGCTCTCCATGTCCCAGCAGTTCCTGGTAAGCTCGGTGCTGTGGATCACTTACTTGCTTTTCCCTGAAATTTCTGGACAGGGGGAGCTGGCTTGCCCCATGGGACTGGAATGAGCCAGAGAGGGATATAGGACAGCCAGAAACGGGGAGTACACAACTGAGTAATAGTCTATAAGAAGACTATCTTGGGCTAAGAATAGGACAGGGTATTAAAGCTGGATGGTATGTGGAAGATTTCTGTGGGCGTGTGATAGGGCTGTAAATGGGGAAGTGGAGGGGCTGTCTCTGGATCTTCTGCGGTACAAGTGATTACTGACTTTGTGGCACTAACAAAATTACTGCAAGAGCTGCCAGAGCTATTCCCTGTCCTCCACCCAAATTTCTGGTCCCTGGTTTAAAAAAAAAACAAAGCAACAAAAACCCAAACTCCTGGGATTTTTGATCCTGTCAGCAGTGAAGCCCTAACTCAGCACTAGATTGCCAGCTCTGGTGGGCTTACTTCTCAATGGTATGGAAGGTTCTGGGTTTCCCTTTTTTTTGTTTTGTTTTGTTAAAGGGCTTTGAGCTTGACTGCATACCCAAACCAGTCCAAAAAAAAAAAAGAGAGAGACCTAGGCCTGTCTTTTTCTGGGATAGGGTCCGTTGTCTTTCATCTGAGCAGCTTTCAGCAAGCGTGGCTTGGCAGGGGAAGAGCTGCACTGACAAAAGGGCCACTCTGTTGCGGTGAGGACAAGGCTTCACATGCTTCCCAAGGAAATGTGTCAAGATTTATGGGTTGTGCTTCTTGGGTTGTGGCAACTTGTCTTTGGCCTTCGTGTAAGGAAACGCACATCCTGGGAAGAGGCCTTCCTACCCCACATCTGACAAGCCAAACCGAGCCAATGTGTGGTGCAGCTGGAAACTTGGGAGCAAGAGGGCTTCTAGCTCCAGATCAGACATTTGGCTGGTCACTGTCAGAACAAGAAGAGGGTTTTGTGGTGATGATTGTGGAATCCTGTTTGTATGCAGGGCCCTTCCACTAAATTTCAAAGGGTGGAAATGCCCTATTTTCCTTCCCACCCCATCTGTACTGCAGAAACAGCCAAGCCAGGATGGCCCTTGGCATGATCTCCATGTGGAGTAGGGCAGGGAGCTTGGTGGTTACAGGACAACTCAGTGACCATGTCTCCTTCCTCTTCCCAGCCTGAGAAATTGATGGTTATTCTGGATCTAGAGCTGGGTTTGTCTGGGGAATAGAAAATTATGATGTTGGGTGGTCTTCATCTGGCAATTGTCCATCATCAGCTGTCTTAAAGCACCATGGCTATCTGGCATCCTGGAACTCCTCTGCTCCTAAGGACTGACTCTGCTACTCCATGTTTACTTGGCTGACAGCTACACACTGCACGCATCAGCTCCTGCGCATCAGTAAGGAGGCAGCGCCATGGGATGGATTTGCTTGTTTCCAAAGTTGCCAGGTAATGGAGTAACGGTGGCCAAGGAGGGCTCGCTGCAATGAAGCTGTGCTCCTGCCTTGAAACCCCGCCTCTGAGCAGAGCGCACGGCAAGGGGTTTCCACACAAGCGGTAGTAACTCTTTGCCCCACTTATTTGCATTGATGTGCTTGAACTTATCTGAAATGTCATCACTAATGCTCAACCCAAGCTCTTAACTACTCTAATTTCCTGAGCACGCAGGAGCTAAGGGTTTGGTGTTTTACAGCAGTTACCTGCTTTCACCCTCCCTTTTTCCACTGCTATGTTCATCTTCCTTTTTCCTCATCTGCTGCCATGAAGTTCTCCCTCCCCATTGCAAAAATGCACGGGTCAGGCTTGAGTTGATAGCCTCTTAGGTAAGAAGATCCTGGAGCTCTGCAGGCACCAGTTGTCAGAGAGCTTCTCATATATCTGTATAATGGATGACCACCACCCATTAGAGGATGGCATGACCTCAGCCCAGGATTATGAAGATCAGAAATTACCACATCGTATTTGGTGAATCTCCAATAGTCTGATCTGAGAATATGAAGTTAGGAGAAAGCAGAACTGGAGCGACCTGGAGACATCTACGGAAGGGAGATCTGAGAGATGGGATTTGACAGATGTCTGTGGTGCTGCTTTAAAACATCTGTCTAAATGTGCCTGCTGGGTAGCAGCAGAGTTCCCAGGCTGCAATGAATATGTGTGTAAGGAGACCACGAAGAAGAGTGGAGCAATTTGGCTGTAACTGTGAATGTTCAACTGGCTCTTTCTCCCGAGGTACCTCTGCAAGGAATGAATCCCTGCTTTTCCCACGCCTGTGCCTCAGAGGGGTGCAGATATTTGACTTCCCAGGGAAGACAGTGTGTTTCTAGTACTTGGCAAGAGGTTGCACAGCACTCCTGTGCCCATCTCCATATCCTCCCTTCTTGTCATAGGGGATGTGAGAGGGGGACTCTGAGGTGTCCTTGTCATGTTAAGTCCAGAAACGGGACACGGATCCTATTTTAGCCTTGTGTAGGCTGCTGAGTCTTCTACTGAAGGAGAGGGGGCTGACTCAGGAGGGAGCAGCTCGTCAGGAATGCACTTCCTTCATATCTGTTGGCTCTGGAAGGCTTTTATGATCATGTACAACGAGGATAAACAAGTGAGATCAGAAACCCCTAAGCAAAAGCCATGCTCAGGCGAGTGGAGCTTTGCAGGGCCCATGCTAATCCTATTCTGCAAAGCACATGCCAAACACTTGGCACCTCTTGCACTGATAGGAATGAAGTCATGTCCCTGCTGGCCTCCACCTCCTTCAGGGGTACTGATGGGCCCTACCTCTCAAAGCTCTTCTCTCTGTGAGCCTGCCAGGGGAGCAAGCTCGCAGTTGTCCTAGGAAGCCTGTCTCCAGTTTCATTCTGGCAGCATGAGACAGTGGAGCCTGATTGTTATTCTTAACCCTCGGGTCAAGCAAGGTAGTGGTGACGTAATGGAAGAACTTCACTCTGCACGCTCTGTCACAGCAGCTCTGAAGTATGGCTCATCCATCAACTGCCCCACTGTGATCTGCACTGAAATTTGTGTCATTCTGTTGGTTGCTGCAAAGGAGGATGGCCCCAGTGCTTCTCTGCCACTGGCATAAGCCGTTTCTCCTTAGCAAGGTGAAACACTCTACGGTGCCAGAGGCAATCTGCTTGTTTACTGTTGTCCACCCTGCTGGGAGCCAGCGCAGGCTTCCTTGCCTCCCACACTGCCATGAGGGCAGGGCTCCGTGCTTTGCCTTGTTCTACCAGTCCCTTTGGCGTGGGCAGGATGAGGTGACCGAAGCTGTGTGAGCTGGCACCTCTACAGATCCTGGGCAAAGCCATTTGGGTATAATGTCTCTCCTTCCATGAATATCTGAAGACTGATACAGGCTGACTTGGCAAGTGCTCGCCAGGAGATGTTGACCCCTTTAGTAATTAATGTCTCCTTGGGTCCCAACAGGAGGCTGCCAAGAGAAAAGGGCTTGACAAATATCCAAAGGGACTGCTTTACCAGCTTGTAAGCAGCATCCCGCTCTGCTGTGCTCCCAAAGCACGGGAAGTGCTCTAATGCTATCCTGAGCCTTGCAAACACAATTAAGGTGTTGAGTTTTAATCCAAGTCTACTTTCTACTTGCTTGTCTGTGTCACTAAGGGTGAGCAAATACTTGCCAGCAGACTCTGCCAAAAGGCATAGCTGTGTGACTGCCTGCCTGTCCTTGTAACGCGCGTGTGTTTATGCACACGCTATCTCCAGCTTTGTTTGGACTGGGCTGGACCGTGCAGGTGTGCCCAGTGCAGCTCCTGGGGGTGTAATCGTGTCGCAGACAGCGGAGGGAGAGTGCGGTATTGTTCCCTGCCCGGTGTCAGGGCTCTCGCCTCATTTGAACCCGGCCTCTGAAGCGTAGTGGCAGAGATGGATGCGAAGAGCTCTGATAAACGTTAAGAAATAATTCAAGCACGTATCGGTGAATATCCATCATAGCACCAAACTTCTCCAGGCTGGTATTTTGGGTTGCTGCTCCCAGCGCCGCAGTAGATGACTGGTTTGTGCAGCCGCTGTGTCTGGTTGAGCCCGTCCTTATAGGCAGAGCAGCAAAGACAACGCTGCGGTTAGACTTTCTCCTTCACTCCTTTCCTCTTGAACCCATGAGTGCAGAGCAGATCTTTTAATGTCAGAACAAAAGCCTAAGCGCAGTATTTAGCAAACCATGCTGAATTAGGGCAGGGTTAGCAGTAGGAGAAATGTTAGAAGTTAATTCTAATCTTGCCTTTTATGTTTGGTTACAAGTTATGTCACCAGGGGCTCATACTCTAAACTGGAGACAAGCAGCCCCTCGTGATCGCTGGTGAAATCCAGCACCAGGAGGGAGACTGGAGCAGCAGCGAGCCAGGGAGACGGTGCCTTCACTGCTGCTCCGCGGCTCAGTCCTGGTCCCCTGTGCAAGTCCAGCTCACTGGTCACTAGCCTCTGTGGTGGGTGTCTGACTCAAGGGCTGTCTTCTGGAACCTTTGCTCGGGGCTCTCGAGCTTCTCTCCTTGGGCCATGAGCCAGGGAACCGGGCCTATCAACCAGTGGGTTGTTTGTTCTTCCACAGGCTGTTTGAACTGTGCCAGTGCTATCAGTGAAACCAAGTCTGCTCATGGCCTCTTGGTTTGCAGGTGGTGGAGGCCTCCGATCTGCTGCCCCTGTGCTTTTTGAGGATGGGGCAACATCTTGCATGAGTTTGCACAGGACCAAACACAAGGTGACCACACTGTAGCTATTTATAAGGACAAACGAGCCCTACAACAGCAGTGCTGTGTATTTGGACTTGTAGCAGATGTTCCCCCACCACAGTTTTTACAACTGTGTCGTCATGCAGCTGGGGTCACTGAGCTTTCAGCTGTCCTGCCCTCGCTCTGAAATAAGGACAGGAAAATGCCATTATTTTGAAGGGTGCTGTTTGTCTGGTTCATGCTTTGCTCTGGCCGAGTGGGATGTGACCAGGCTGGAGGAGCTTTGAGGAAGGTCCAGGCTTGGGCCACCTTGATTTTTGCTCAGATCTGGGGTCTTTTGGTGGTTGGTTCAGTTCTGCTCATACCCCCACAGGCAGAGGATTTACCCGCTGGCATTTCTTCCCTGTGCTGCTCTTCATGATCAACAACATCCTTGATCTATACCCTGATAAGGCTCGAGGAACCAACTCTCCTTGATAAAGCTGCTCATGCTGGTGCTCCTGCCCTGCACACATGGGCACAGCCCTGGGAAGTCTTTTGGTGGTTGGTTCAGTTCTGCTCATACCCCCACAGGCAGAGGATTTACCCGCTGGCATTTCTTCCCTGTGCTGCTCTTCATGATCAACAACATCCTTGATCTATACCCTGATAAGGCTCGAGGAACCAACTCTCCTTGATAAAGCTGCTCATGCTGGTGCTCCTGCCCTGCACACATGGGCACAGCCCTGGGAAGAGCAGACCCAGCTCTGTCTCAATTGCTTCTCCCACCACAGCAAAACCAAATGCAATCTGCTCGCGTGTACGCTGCAAGAGCCCTGCCAGGAACAAAGAGAAGTTCAAATATTTGCATTGGGTTGTC
>NW_010544713.1:6889-19825 GCF_000687285.1 Phaethon lepturus
TAAACGGCAGGCTTCAGCAGGGTCTTTTGGTGCTGAGTGCAGGATTTCCACCGCACTGGCTCCAGCTCCACAACCTCACCGGGATGAAACACGTACAATTAACAGTTGGGTTTTAGCTTGGGGGAAAATGACTGAGGGTGATTGAAATATAGCATTTAAACAAACAAACAAAACCCCAACAACCTGAAAAAATCATCAGACTTCCCCTGTGATGAATGAGAAGTGTCTGCCCTTTGTGTGTGGTTTCACACGGAACAGCATTTTCACCATGAACGCGGGAGCTCTGTTCCTGGATTCCGCCCTCGTGCCTGGGGTGCAAGCCGCCGGTCTGCACGCAAACCTCAGAGCTGCCCTTCCTTGGGAAGTCCCAAGCTCAAAGCCATGTGGAGGCCCGAATTCCTCTGGGACTGGAGCTCTTCTATTCGTCTGAGCTGACCAAGGAGCCAAAGATGTTTGCTAACAAATTAGTTCATGAACTTCAGATCTCTTCTTCTCTGGGAAACTGCTGTGCTTCAGCACTTGGTGAACCCAGGAACAGAACGGTGAAACAGCCCCAGGTATGAGTTAGCTCAGAAAACAAGCTGGTTCGGTGTCACTGGGCCTGTTCAAAACCCGGGGGATAAGGAAAGGAAAGGCATAATCCAGCCCTGTGGGATTTCACATGCCAACACACCAGATCAGTAGCAAAGCGTCGCAGGGAGTGCAACCATCCAATGCTCTGGCTGCGGCAATACAGAAACGTGATGTAGGTTAAATTCTGTCTTAGCAGAGAAGGACAAGGTAAGCAGCCATCAGGGCAATGATGGAGATTTTTTTTTTCTCTGTCATACTAAAATAGATGTTGCACAAGTAACTCATGAGTTGAATGTCTGCAGTTCAAAATGAAAAAAAAGTCCTAAGGAAGCCCACACTGCTCTGTCTTGTGGGGTCTGCTTGGCTCTGTGCAACTCGCGGTGTCAGGTCAAGAGCAGGGCTCCATGACAGAGGAAGCGATGGGGGATGTTTCTGCCCCGGGGCACTTCTTTACCTGGTTCAGTTCAGAGGGACAGGCATGATGTACTGATGGCACTTTGGCTGTAAGATGAACTGGGAATGCCTCTGGAGTTTTTTTGTGGTGTTTGGGTTTTTTTGCTTTTGTTTTTTTGTAGGCTATGCAAGCGGTTTGCCAATTCTTGAAAAAAATGATGTAATCTGTGGCAAGGCTTGATCTCTAACCACTGGCATTTCTCAGTAGCCAAGGCCTGGAAATCTCCATGTGCTTTTCTTTGAATTCTACCTTTTTTCCTTTCCCTGCCTCCCCGACCTCTTTCTCTGCATTACTTTGGATTTTCCATCATGTCCAGAAACTCGCAGTGCTGCCAGCCTTTCCTAGCATCAGTCTGGACTGGATAACTACCTGTGCTTGACAAATTCTGATTGCCTTCTCAAGTTAATTCAGTATTTTCCATTAGTCCCACTGTGAGTTTTCTGGCTCAGAAATTTCTTATCAGGAATTCATTAGCCCTGAAACTTAAAGGACTGACTCTTCAGGCTTAAATACTGTCTATAAATACCTTCTCTTTGTGCTGTACTTTGGAAGGTATATCTAGTGTTTCATTTTACACAGCAGGCAGTACTCCCCTAATATTTTAATATGAAGTTAAATCATGTCTACGTCAGGTAACAGAAAAACTATCAAAAATCTCAAGAGCTTCAGAAAAAAATCTGGTGTTGGAGATGAAGCTTTTTCTGTCTTCCTTTTTTGTCCTATTCATTATAGGCAGCGGAGACAAGAAGCACTGTTTCAGTCTGCTTCAGCTGCTGTATGTATTTCCAAAAAGGATCCATTATGGCAGGCTCTTTAAGCTCCCTCCTTACTTAGGTCACTTCTGAGATCATGTAAGAGCTGAGGAATCTCCCAGTAGCCTGCTTCTCGAAGTGCTCTGTGCCGTTTTGCTTCCAGGCTCAGCCTGACACTTGACAGTCATGCCTGTCAGGGCTGTAAAAAAGTAGGTATTAAAACGTAGACATTCCAGGCAGCGAGTAGAAGGTGGGAGACACTATATTGTCCACATTAGAAATGCTTAAATTCAATTTATTAGCATAGCCTGTCCCTCACAGTCACTGACTGACACTTTTGAGGAGTGGGTAGCAAAGGGCTAAATCCTTTATTGCCCCCGGGTCTTTAGCAGTGGTGGTGGGTAGAGGTCAAAGACACAAGGGCACAAGGAGATAACTTTGCTAAACGTATTTCCTTTTCCAAGATAAATGAAATACAGGTTTCAAACAAACCCTTTGCAGAGGCTATGTATGCATCGTTGTCTATTTAAAAACAGTTGTTTGATAACAGTTTTGCAATCAGCACAAGGAGTGCTGTTGGAAACTTCCTGGAAAACACACGCACACAGCAAACCTGTTACAATGAGCTGCGTGAGAAGAGGTATTACACTTTAATGAAGTTAGTGGGTAAACAGTGAAGAGGTTTGACTTCTTGGATAACAGGAGAAAGCAAAAAGCAGATGTCATGTAAGTCAGCAATGTATAAGCTGTGTATTTATTTTATGTAGTTACAGAATAGGTTTAAGGCTGGCTTTAATCATTACCCTGAGTGAACTTGGAACATCTTCATTACTCACGTTCGCCTGAAATTTTTCACCTCTTCTCCCCCGCCAGAGGTAATCAGGCAGGTATTCTGGCAGCCTTGTAGTGCCGCAGCCCAGTGGTCCTTCACTCCCACTTGCAACCTCTGGCACTCCAGCGAGGAGGCATTTATACTGAAGTCGCCTAGCACTGGCACGTCTGTGCTGAAAAGCTAGAGTTAGCAGGAGCTTTGCTGAAGAAAAGCCATGAATGGCTGGCCCAAGTCAAGAGTACGGTGTGCTATACGTGGCGATGCCTTTACGTGGCTGATGCGAGCTGATAACCAGGGGCGGGCAGGACGCTTCCTGTGTGACGCAGACGGCGCGTGCCGCCTCTGTATCATGAGGGAACGGGCTGAACGATCAGGAGGAGGACACTCGATTCGTTGTGCAACAACAGATCCTCTATGATTCAGATAAGAGTATGCTTACGTTGTTCAAATGGTATAATTTGCTCCAGGGCCTATTTGTGCACGGCTTTTCTAACTGAACCCAACCACACAGAATTTCTCTGATCAAATTAGGCAGGTTGGTTTGACATGGGTGAGTCTGTGGGTGGCAACGCTCATCCTCAGTGATAGTGCTGTCTTGCAGTGCCTGCTGATGTTTGTGTTTTGTTTCTGGGTTTTTTTTTATATTTCTTTAAATGCTGTTGGGCTGTCCTACTTGGATATGGGGGACCCTCCCTCTGAAGCTCACTCTAAGAAAAACTAAACTTCACATCTACAAAGACCTAATCCTCCCAGCTCTCACTCGTATGCAATGATCAGAATGAATATGCATGCGTGAGAGAAAATGAGTGTGCATCTTGCTATGGCTATTCTTCCTACTCATGTGCAATGGCTTTTTCTGTGTCAGAGTCACAGGGATAGCCCTTCTGTGCCTTACACAACAGTCTGTACCCATACAGGTATCAGCAGATTTATTTTATTTTATCATGGCCTTAATGTGGTGTCCTGTGACACATTAAACTGATGACACAGTGGTTACACACGTCTTTCAAGTTGATTCTCTTACTAAGCATGTTGGCTGGCATTAGCCAGCAACTCTGCTGGCACAAGTCAATATAATTAGAATTGTTTCATCTGGCTGAAGCTCTAGGTTCCTATACAAGTGTGGTATTAAATTGAGAATGATTGACTATAGTCTTAAAACATACAATCTGAGGACTATGAAGAGCTTGGAATTTTTCATGAAAGAGACTATATTAGTTTAGAAGATTAAGTCTGTTGACAGAAAATCTGATTCTCAATGTAAACCCTGAGATATGAAGGAAGTTATGCCAAGCAAATCCTAGTCATATAAACTACAGGATTACGTCATAAAAAATAAATGAGCTCTCTTAAAACAAATAGTTCCAGTGTTCCTCTCTTTCCCCTAGATGCCATTTAAACTCTGTTCTTCTGCCTATTTTTTTTCTCTTTATTCATCATATATAGCTTCTGAAGGAGAAAATCTCTTAACTTGTAATCAGTGTTGTTGGAATGATACAATATATGTTATTCAAACCAAACTGACTGTGATGTTTTAAATGTAAAATGTATTGCTCCCTAGACTTGGGTCTATATTATTATGTGTATACGAGAAAATTCAAACAAGCTATTAGGATCCCAGATATGTTAAGGGTCAGGCAGAGACTGAATGCCAAACTAAAAATAATAGGGCACTTTCTGTCCCCTGTAAATCCCACAGTAGATAGACTTTCCACTGACAATCCCTTTGTGCTCCTCTGGAATTTATACCTGTTCCACCAGCAGCATCCCAGGTTTTTCTATGGCCTCTGTTACTGCAATCAATCACCGTCCCCCACAACACTTAATGTATTTCATCCTCTCTACTCTGTGATTCCCCTTGCCCTATTTTACAGAGAGAACAGAGGGATTAGAGAGGTTTGTCTACACTACTTAATTTACCAGCATGATTATCTTGTAGTTGCAGAGGTGCCCAGAGCTTCCCAGGAAATTCATCGCAAAGCAGGGAGCATGAATGCACCCAGGACTTTTTTTAACCTTGTCCATGAGGTCAGACTATTCGTGTTACAGGGTTAAGCAAGTGTAAAACACTTTGGCAGAAGGGAAGACAGTTAACCTTGTTTACTGCATTTTATCATGTGGTTAATTTAAGGCTACATTCTGGTTTCTATGTATTTGTCCAATAAATTTTGTTTATTTGCAGTAGAATGGAAGGGAACTGCATTTAAATATAAGTTAGTATTAATAGCTTGTTGCATGTGGCCACACTTTCTGTAACTAGATTATATTAATATTGCTATTCAAGCCTCGAAGCTGCAAAGTGTCCCATCCTAATTGCATAACCTCAGCTGAGGTCCCTTGGTAATAAGCGAGTGGATAAAACTCTTCCTTATGAGTTTCTCAGGAGTCAGAAAGAGGATGTTGGCATCCTATTAGACCATGTTAATTTTAAAAGGCTCTTGTCAACCAACAATCCAATAGCTTTTCTTCCCTCTGGGTTTTGTTAGGTTAATCCATGAGTCATGGAATATTTGACTAACGTTTCGTGAGCCGTGGGAAAGCTCCATAGCTCTCGTAGTTCTGAATGATCTTGCTGTCCGGTACAGCCAGGTCAGGTATCTTCCCAATGCCTGGATATACATGGTGAATGCATCCTGCAACATTTTATAGTGTCAATAAAACCAAAATCCTCTACTGGGAAATGTTAGGGTTAACCTGGTGTATTAGCAGAACAACTCTCACAGCTTGTACCTAGCCCTGGGGAGCACTAGCTATGGACAGACAATTCCTAAATCAGGGTTAGCCTTTTTCCTCTTGCTTTCATTCAGATACTTGTTTTTACTAGTGATTGTAACTTGATACATTTGAAAAAGGGCAAATTACAACAGGGCTGCTTTGCTGAGGTATGTGCATTTCTGATCTTTAATTGGACATAACATTACTGCATTGAAGTCGCCACCAAAATAAAAGTAGTACAGAAATAACTATGAGAAATTAGGTCTTCAAAGACCTTGCCATTTACACAGATGAGGGAAAGGAAGAGACGGCAATCTAGGGGAGTCGAGTACCTAAATACCTCTCAGAAATGCATCTCTGATTTGTCAGGCAGGAAGTCAGCAGCTAGATATCGCCAGCCCCAGTCAAGGGCTTCAGCTAAACATTATTCCTGGGCAATTGTTATGTGAAATCATGGAGCAGAGAGCTCAGATGTGCAAAAAAGAGGGAAAGAAATTTAAAAATTCAGGTTACAAATAACTTGTTTCATTAGCTCCTTGCCTGTAGGTCTTCCTCTTTGCTGTGGTGTAGTAAGTGTTGGGGTATAGATATCTGTGGGTCTGACAACTTAGCAGATCAGTGATTTTTATTTTTTTTAATAAAATGAGTCTGAATGCACTAAACACTAAAGAAACTTTTCTGATGCTCCACTGTTTTCCCCTGTCACTCATTGCTTCAGGCTTCTGTGCTGGAGAACTGTCCCTCTGGTTTCCCAGAAATGTGCAAGGACAAGGGATCATTGCTTTGGAGTGTTGCAACGCGGGTACAGATCCCAGCTGCTTGCTGCTGCAAACAGCAACGTCCAGGCTCACCACAGTGAGCATCCGTGCCGAATTTTACATTTCTGCGAGGCAGCCTGTCCTCGTCAGTTGAAAAAGCCGGCTGACAACAGCTCCAGAGGAAGAGTCTGAGGTTTTTTTCCCATGTGCTCTTTCTTTATTTACGTAGGAATGAGACTAGGATGATAACTTCCAAGGCCTGGGTTAGGAGTAACTGCTCACCTTGGGCTTTTAGGGAGAGAAACTCTCATCCTCTGCCCAAAACCAGAACACTGAAAAGAAACCACAGAAAGGGGGAGCGAGCTGGGCATGATCCAACTTGCTCAACCAAGGCCACAGTTTGACCTTGCCTGTGTTGTTCCTGCCAGATCTTTGCCCAACCTGTCCCAGAGAGGCTCCAGCAGTGGCAGTGCTCTGCTGCCCGGGCAGCCTGCTCCCCTCCCGAACCCATCGCCAGGGCAAGAGGTCTCCTTCCTTGATGCTGAAGCTCATTATGTCTTGTCCTATCTCCTGTGGACATTTCTCACTGTTACAGCAGCTATTTATGTATCTCCGTAAATAAAGGAAACTATCATTTCTGCCCTGGCTTTACATGGGATGAGTAAGGCCTTGGGTGGACCAATGCCTCTTTGAAATGGTATATGCTACTGGTCTACTTGAAAACATAGACACCTCCAAGCCAGTTAGTCATAAAGAGGAAAGTTTTGTTAACAGTCCCTTCCCAAGGCAAAGCTGAAAGCAGTCAGCCATCCTGAGTGAGCTGGTCCCAGGCACAGCGGTGCTGATGCACCAAACCTCAGAGAGTCCAGCTGGGAAAAAAAAAAAAAAAAACCCTGAGAATCCTCCAATTTTTACGATGTTGCAGGTCTTGGACTTAGCAGATTCACAATGGAGAGGAAGAGGTGACTGTTTCTAGAAGCCTGCAAACTTCTGTGGCTCTTTGCCGTAAGCCAGCAGGGAAAGGGTGTTAAACGTGCTCTCAGATGGACAGGTTTTAGAGCAGGAAAAACAAGGAGGTCTCTGATTCATAACAGGACAGATGCAGGCTTCTCTGGGAAGTCACTGCTGGCTTCTAATATTTTAGCTTTCATAGGTGATTTTTGTCTTAAGGCTGCTTTTGAGAAGTTCAAAGACACCTGAGGTGATAAATGTGACTTCACTGTCCACTTGGACTGCTTTGGAAAGACTTTCTTGGGCTGAGAGGTTCTTTCTGGCCATGATTTTCAGCTCTCTCCTGGAGAAGGAGTTGGTCCTTAAACCTGGAGGTTTCCCCTGTATGAATCATGTCCCCTCCTCACCCCACGTTGGCCCTGCCCTACCTGGAGAGAAGACCAGGCTGAAGGCTAAGCAGCCTTCTTCTGGCCTCCTAAAAGCATGATTCTGTAGACGTGAAAGATAAGGGGTATGACACTCCTACGCCTTCTCCTGCTATGAGGTGAGTGGTTATTTTTAACACCGAGGTCACCAAAGCAAGGGCTAGAGCTGAAGCCTGTTGGAGCCGCTGCAGAGGGTCCTGTTGACTTGAGTGAGCATTGGAGGGGGTCCCAGAGGACTGGGTGCTGGCCGAGGAGCAGCCTGAGTCCACTCCCAAGAAACCTTGGCTTCCCCAGGACTGATGTGAGGGTCCCCATGGATGCCATGGACCAAACTGTGTGTGCAGATGCAGAGAGAGGCTGAGGGTGGATCTGTTCTCATCCGGGACAGAGGCAAGGTCTTGGAAGGAACTGGGTGATGATACCTGCTGATTTATGGTCAAGCAGTGTTCTGGCAATAAATAGCTTCTAATTAGCCTGAAAACAGACTGCTCTGGGTGGAGGATTTGCAGACTCTCTCTTATTTATTGCCAAACCTTATTTTAATATAATCTGCTGCTTGACAGGCAGGGTAGGGAATGGTCCTTGATGTGAGCACTGGCAGATTTGAACACTGAGTACAGCCTTTAGTGCCCAGAGCCCTCTGAAACCCATCTGATATTAAAATGCAAGGGGAACCTAGGAAACCCCTTGCCAGAGCACCTTGCTGAGTACATTAAAATGCCACCTTCAATAATTCATAAAATCTGCTCAGTGAGCTAGTGTGTACGTGTGGGGAGAGGGGTAATAAAACATCTCAGACCTGGCCTGCCAGGATAATTGAGTGGCTAGTTAAATCTCTCAACAGTATTAATCAATAAAGGGGCCCACAGCGTAAATAAATCCAGAATGTAATATGACAGGGCTGTGGAAATGCACGGAAAGCGAGTCTTCCTCTCCTGTGCCATACTGCTCCAGCAACTGGTATTTGAACAACCTCAATGCTCGTGACAGTTCAAACATCCAGTCTTTCCAGCTGGATTATACCACGTTTAGATGTCATCTAAATGTCGATTCCGCTGTGCATGCGACGGGGGAAGCGGTTGGCTGTGAAAGGTAGGGAGCACATTGTAACTCCATCACTTAATTGAGTGTCTCTAGTTTCACTGATCAAGAGCTGATGTCGTGAGTGGGGGATCACTCCCTTTCTATGATAAAAGCATTTTAGCAGAGTTTGGAACACTGTTTCTGCAGGTGCCTGGTGAGGTATGAACAAATATTCTTGACATAACTTACACTGCTGCTGTAAATTTACAGATGTTTTCAGGGCTCCGAATTAATCCACTCCTTCAACCTCTCCAGGAATGCAACACAGCATGGCTGTGTTCAAAGCTCACTTATCCTCGTGTGACTTTGGTGCAATTCTACTGTAGTCTGTGTCTTATCCTTACTGTAACTGAGCCAGAATCTAATCTACTAACAGACATCCAAAATGGGTACGATTGAAAAATGTCATTTTAATTTTTCATTAAATTGAGCCTGCAGCTTGCCTTCTATTCCATTAAGGCTGGGCTAATATTTACTTCTACCATTTACAGATATTTGTGGACCTTCCACATATTTCTTCCACCAAACTGATTTTCAGCCAAGCACTGCATATTCAGTTCCTTCACTCCTTCCTGATGAATCTGGCAAAAGTTCCAGCATTCAGGTTAGTGTTGGCTCTGCCCAGACACTGGTGATTACGCTCAGCTATTACAATGTTTGTGGAAGGCGGATGTGTTACTGTCTTAACATGTCTGAACTTGAACCAGGTTTTGAATCCACACGAATACAGCGTCTGCTTTTCATCCAAATGTACTCTGAAACGAAGCCATACCCGATAATGCTTCTTGTGCTACTCTGTCCATCTTTTTTGGCTATGAAATTCTCAGAAAAAGGTTCAAGCACTCATTTCTGTAAGGAAAATGAACTGCCCAGCAGCAGCACTACCGCTGTATGTACCTATGACTGCCTACAGCTCATGTTAAAGATCATCTTCAGGCTTAAGCTTTCATTTCATGCAAAGAGGAGATGTGTGGCCAATTAACAGGCTCAGTCCATGTGCAGTAACTTGTTCAGTTACATCTTGCTCATGTGCCCAAGCCTCACAGCTCGGCATTTCCCTTCCTCCAGAAACACTGATTTGTTTTCCTGGCCTTAGTGCCCCTGTCTGTGAGGCAATTGCTGTAATAAAAAGATTACACAGGGATGCCTTGGAGATTCCCTCTGCGTCAGGCAGAACTTTGACTTCAAAACAGGGATACATAGTGAGGGAGAGAACTTGTTCTTTGTAGGCTTTGCAGTCCGGAATGAAGTCAGTGTTGCTCTAGGTTACGGGTAAAAGAGTTAGCTCGTTTAAAACTACTGTAGTTGTACCTACATGAGCTTCAGTCACGCCTAGAGCTACTGGTTAGGTAATTACATAATTTATTCCATAGGCTGGACTATGATGAGAACGATTTAGCTCTAGATGGAAATCTTTATTTTGTCTTTATTCTAAATCTTTATTCTGAGTTTGCTTGTTCTTGCATAATTCCTTCATACTTCTGTAGCTCTAACCAATTCCACAGCATGGAGGTGGTGTCAGAGATAATTATGTCGTACCTCTGCAGCCCAGAGGTAAGGATGCCACTCTTGGATTCCGGGAGGTAGAAACAGCCACCTTTATGACTACTGATTAAAACATGGTATTGGAACAGAGTGTCATCTGAGTCATCAGAGTATCAGCTGTCTGTTGCTTTCCTTCACATGTGAATTAGAAAAAAAAATAAAAAGTTGCATTAAATTAAAAAAAAATTTCAAGAAAATATTCAAAAGTTTCCCACAGTTGGGTGTATGCTTATATTTTTCTCCACCCATCATAAATCACAGCAGTATATCTTTCCCCACTCATGTTTTGCATTAGTAAATTGAACTATATACTCTGTCCCCTCAAAGATTAATGCCTCCATCTGAGGAAGTAGTTGAATATGTGCTGGTGGTAGTACTTTCATCATTAGGAAATGGGAGACTGTGGGAGGAGAACAGAATTTACATGTTGGCTGTTGGCCTAAACATACTCTCACTGACTTCTGGACATTAAGGAAGAACTGATAGAGCATAAGTATTTAATCAGCAAACCACAGAAAAAAAATTGAGGAATCCTACTTTTAATTAAAAAGCTTTTGAGCCGCCTTTGTTCCATACTGAACAAATGTTTTGCTAATACCATGTGTCTGCAGAGTGTACTCCAAATATCTCAGAACTGTATTTGTTGTCAAGTGCCATTACATTTATCAGTTGTCCTTGGGTAAGTTTTTAAATCTCTGTAGAAGCCTGAAATCTCTTCACTAGCCTATTTTTGGAAGACATGTTTGAGAGACATTTAACTGCTACAAATGTTAAACTGTCAGTTCAAAGAAAGTGTCGTGCCTCATGTGTACACATGGCATCCAGCACAACTTGGTCCTCATCCTTGTAGACCTCTGAGTACCTTCACAATTCTTATGCTACTTTGAAGTTCCACTTATTCACTGGAAAGCTACTCAGTCAGTCTGCTTAAAAACAAACCCAGTTTGCTTAGGAAAAAAAAAAATGTCAATAAAGAGGAGTCTGACTTTGCCACCTTGCTTTGTATGTAGCTGCACGCAGAAAGCCGCCTTAGAGCCCACGTTTAATCAAAACCGATTTAAGTAAGTTAAACGTTTTTTTCAGAACCATCAGCACGTGAAGGAACAAATAAGCACACGCAGTACAGAACAAAGAACATTCATCACTGTGATATTTTGGCCTCTAATTGAACAGCATTCATATCAACTTCCTCCTTCGCCCAGCGCTGGGACTGCGTGTCTTTGCTGCGCTAGGAAAGCAAAGGCAGAAACACCTGCGGTCGCTCGAGATTTTACCACAGCTCTTGCAAGAGTACATTTGCTAACCATGGTGCCATGGCTATTTCCAGTGAAGGGGGATACAAGATTTTGCCTGCCTAGAAATCACCTAAGATGTTTCAGAACATTTTCTTCACTTCCTGCCTTAAACTTTTGCAACTGTTATGATCTGCAATCAGAGACAGCGGCTTTTAGCAACTGGTAAAATAAATTCATGTGTCTGTCATTTGCCAAGAAGCTTGACTTTTTTGCAAGTTTGATGATGTTTGCCATTTTTACTGGTTTTTGTGTTAATTTTTGAATTAACTCCTTGTGACCAGTGACAAAAGCCTGAAATTGTAGACCTCGTGGATGGCACAGGCCTAGAAGTGAGAATGAAAACAAATAGCTAAGTATATTGTATTTTTTTTAAAGGTATTTTTTTAATTCATTTGTGCTGAAATCACAAAGGTGCTCTAGTCTTGTTTTGGTTTGAAGGCCACTTCAACAGACGCTGTTATCAAATTCCCATTGAAATTTCCATTGAATTCCCTTATCACTTTTACAGTTCCCACTAAGCACCAAAGAACTGCTGGAATTTGAGATGCAAATTACCACCAGTCAGGCACTGCTACTTTTATATCGGCGTTTGGTATGCGCTGTCATTTTTCCACAAAAATTTTAAGCGCAGGGTGGTACCTGAACGCGAGCTATCTAGCAGCCAAGGGCAACAGACCACAGGTCAGACGTACCAGTCAGCCACCGCTTTTGCGTCGCAAACAAGGCCTGACGCTGCGAGGTGCTGCTTGTTCCTAATTTTTGCTGAAAACGGCGACGACTGCAGATGCTCAGCGTCACAACACTGAGCGCCCTTTGCATCGCGTACCTGTAGAGCCGCCGGCCTGGTAACGCAGCGCGTGTTTGGTATTGCAGTGCTGATGCAGGTCGGCGCGCAGGTCGATACCGCACAGTTGTGGAAAAAGCAAACTTCAGACGTGCGCAGGGGTGCCGCCCGTGAGGCGTTGTTGTCTCTGCAGCTGGAATATGATGTTCTGGTTCAGACATTTTGGTACGGATGCAGATGGACTGGAGTGAGTGCACAAGTGGTCTAGAGACCACCATGGCTGGCGGGAGCGGGTGTGGGCAGCCTGGAGCTGCGGATGGGTCGAACATGTGAGAGGTTCCTGCAATGGAGGGAATGACCTGCGGGCCCACACGCACAGGGCACAGCGAGGCACTGAGGATGGCCAAAACCGAGTACCAGGCTGGGGATGGGAAAGGTTTCTCATCGCAACGGTGACTTCACGTAGGGTGTCTAGACAGGTCTCTCAGAGGAGCGCTCGATGGAGGTGCCCTCGATCGCTGCTCGGTGCGTGCTGGAGGCTTCGTTGCTCCCCTCGGAGCCGGGGCCCCCCAGCACTGAAGCGTGTGGGGAAGGGCCACAGCGTGAGGACGAGATGGGCCATCCTGTGGGAGAAGAAGGGGTGCTGTGGGTGGGGGGGCCGGGCCCACCTGTGCCCCCCAGGTTCCACCGGGGCCTCGTCACCGATCCGGTGGTGACTTTTGAAAATTCACCCAGACCTATTTATTTACTTGTTGGAAGAACTTCTCAA
>NW_010544714.1:0-2044 GCF_000687285.1 Phaethon lepturus
GCCCCGCGCGCCTATAGAGAACCTCTTTTTCCATCCGGCCGGGTCGGGCTCCGTGCCAGTTTTGGACAGAAAACCCCATCCCCGCAGCGCTGGGGACAGGTAGGTCCCCGGGCCCCCGGAAAGCTGCTGGGCTTCCCACAGGAGGTCCCTACAGCCTAGCACCCCACAGGGGACATCATAAGGGCTGTCTGGGGCCGGACGTGGCCCGAGCACCCCCTCCATCACCCAGAGCTTGCAGCCACTCAGCGAGGACAGGAGGGTCTCCTTGCTCAGTCACAAGCTGTGGAGAGTCCTTCTCTCCAGACCATCCTCCTGGCAAGAGGAGCCACAGGAGCTGCACTCAGGAGAAGCGAGGCAGCCAAGGAGTTTCTACACGAGCCGGTTTTGGCCCAGGGAGCCCTGCCACTGTGCTCCTCCTGAACTTGGCACACCCCAAAGTCACCAGAGGAATGTGGGGCCAGGCCACCAGCTCCTTGTGCCAGGTGTTGGTTTTTTTTTTTTCAGATCAAAGACAAAACTCACGTAAATGTCATAGATTTCTAAAGGCCAGCTAATGGTGACTCACAGAGATAAAGTTCTCAAGGACATTGAAGGAGGCTGGAAGCCTTGGTTCCACCGGCTTCCTATGGGACGGAGCCATGTCTGGAGAAGTTGCCAAGGTCACCCATATTCAGAGAGAACCCCAGCACTAGCTTCGGTCTCTAGTGCCTCCTGGAAGGAAACCCCTCATGTGATGAGGCGCCTGCACCATTAGCTGTGCAGGTGATGTGGGTGTTGGGTGTACCACCGGGCTCGGGGTGGTAGCCTTAGGTGAGGGAAGAGCACATGCGAGAACATAAGCATCACCCAGTCTAGCCAGGCCAGAGAAGCAAGTACCCCATCCCCGCCTTCCGGTAGCAAATGATAGATATCTAGAGAAGATTGGAAGGACAGGGTACACGCAGTGATATTTTTCCTGCGTGCTTGTCCTCACACCTAGAGACCCCAACGGCTGAGGGAGAGGGGAGAGATTTTGTATGCCGTAGCCCCTGTAAATACAACCCACCCCTAAACACATGTACCCATAGTGTCAACACATGTACCCATAGAGCCAACACATGCACCCATAGAGTCAACACATGTACCTATAGCGTCAACACATGTACCCATAGCGTCAACACATGTACCTATAGCGTCAACACATGTACCCATAGAGCCAACACATGCACCCATAGAGTCAACACGTGTACCCATAGCGTCAACACATGTACCCATAGAGTCAACACATGTAACTATAGCGTCAACACATGTACCCATAGCGTCAACACATGTACCTATAGCGTCAACACATGTACCCATAGAGCCAACACATGCACCCATAGAGTCAACACATGTACTTATAGAGTCAACACGTGTACCCATAGCGTCAACACATGTACCCATAGAGTCAACACATGTACCTATAGCGTCAACACATGTACCCATAGAGCCAACACATGCACCCATAGAGTCAACACATGTACCCATAGCATCAACGCATGTACCTATAGCGTCAACGCATGTACCCATAGCGTCAACACATGTCCCTATAGAGTCAACACACGTACTGCAGACTGAAGTATGCCTGCTGCGAGAGCCCGTATGCCACGGTTCGTGCCAAACACGTGGGAACAAGGTCCCGAATTCAGAGCAGGTCTAGGGCAGCACCAGGTCCACAGCCAGGTCTCCTGAAAACCAGGTAAACATTGCAGCCCCAAGGCCACCGACGGCTTTGATCTCCACCTTTTCAAACGCCCCGGCAGGTACAGCTATGTTGCAACAAGGGCCTAGCAGAGCAGCTTTAACAAAGAACACAACTTAAAGTGCTCCTGCGTAGCGAGGAGCCAGCTTGCACCCCTTGGAGGCAACAACACCCCCCTCCCCACGCACACCCGTGAGGCCAGATCTCAGCGGGCTCTCCCGCCCTCGAGAAACGCCTGCACGCCCGCGTCGCGGCCGAGGGCTCGCTGGCGACGGCAGCGAGTCCCGGCACAGGCAAAGCCGCAGCTCCTGCACCCTCAGCTTG
>NW_010544715.1:0-1225 GCF_000687285.1 Phaethon lepturus
GCAGGGTCCACTTCCCTCCCTCACCAGCTTCTGGAGCTCCTTGGTCTTCTCCAGCAGGCGGTCGAGCTTGGGCTCCAAGGCGCCCTGCTCTGCCAGGGCCTCCTGCCGCTTCTGGCCCATCACCTCCTTCTTGGCCAGCAGCAGCTGCGCCTGCTTCAGCTTCTGCCCGAGCAGCTCGCTCACGCGGTCCACGTACCTGTTTGGGGAGAGCCAGGACCACCGTCACCTCCCCGTCGCCCACCCGGGTGCCATCCCCACGCCAGTTCACCTCCATTCCCTGCTCCAGACCTGCCCCGCAGAGTCCCATGGTCCCCCCCCCAGCCTTGAGCCCCTGTTTTTTCCCCCCACCGAGCGAAGACCTGGGGGAGGCGAGGATCATGAAGAGGTGCTGCATGCTGCGGGTGCAGAGCTGGCCCAGCAGAGCCCGGGTGGTAGCCAGGAGAGAGCCCACACGGGCACTGGTCTGGCCCTGCAGCACGGCGGGGGCCAGCTGGAACTGGCTCATGGCCACGATGTCAGCCTCCTCCTCCATCTCCACCAGGCGCTGGGACAGGAACAGCTCCAGCTGCGGGGACAGGGCAGGGGGACACTCTGGTGCTGCCATCCTTGGAGTGGGATGGCGGCAGAGCTGCCCCTTAAGTGGCTTTCGTCGATGAACTGGCTCCGGGTCTGGGCATTTTCCAGGAGTGTCAGGGCGTCGGAGCCGCGGGCGACCCCCTCGGGCACTGGGGGACAAGCCAGGGTGAGGGGGGCGGGGAAGCAGCAGGGAAGGGATCTCCACAGCTCGGACAGGCTGGTAAAAAAGCATGTCTGGTCCCCCCCCCCCCCCCCACAGCCCGTCCCACACAGGGTGCTCAGCATCGCCCCACGGGACTGTTCAGTGGAGTCCCCAACAGGCCTTCGTGCACAGCCAGGGTGCCCAGGGTCACTGCAGGCAGGGAACAGGGAATAAAGGCAGGGTGGGTGCTGCCTGCTACCTGCTGGGACCCCCTGTGTCCCTTCACAGCCATGCTCACCCTCAGTGCCGGCCTCCAGCACTGTGATCTGCACGCCCTCGCTTTCACCGTCTCCCCAATCAATGCCATCATCCTGCTGCAAAAGAAAGGGCACCCTGTGTGATGGGGGTGCCTGGGACACCCCCAGGTCCCCAGCCCAGCCCTAACACAGGGCCAGACCCCAGGACCACACAGCCAGTGGTCACAGACCTGAGGATCGGGCTCTAGCG
>NW_010544715.1:1248-1497 GCF_000687285.1 Phaethon lepturus
CCTGGGCTCCCCCTTTGGCACCGGCACCATCGCCCACCCTGGTCGGCTCCAGCGTGAAGTCTCCCCAGTCAATCTGCGGGGAGAAGGACAACAAACCTCCCTGAAACTCTGGGGCCAAACCTAACCCTAACCAACACCAGGCAGAACCGGCCAGGGCTCTCCCCAGCACCTCGGCTCGGCCCCGGCTGGCCAGGACATACCGTGTCCTCCTTCGGCTGCTCCGGCACCTCCTCCACCTCCGGCCGCTCC
>NW_010544715.1:1686-2381 GCF_000687285.1 Phaethon lepturus
CGTGTTGCCTCTCTTCCCCACGTGCCGGAGCAGGGGCACCACCAGCTCTGCTGAGCTGGCAGCCACCGCAGGGACATCAGTGCCAGGCACAAGGTGGGGACCTCTCAGCACCCCCAGCCCCTCCAGGGAGAGCCTCAGCCTGGGTGCAGCCGCCAGCCCAACCCGCTGTCCCCGCACGTGGGGAGAGGAGATGAGAGGATCTGTCCCTGCGTCCCCACACCCACCTCTCGCACACAAACTCCACGCAGGCCTGATACAGCTCGATGGCCTCGGAGAGCGCACTGGCTCCTGCCCCGATCTCAGACAGCAGCGACGGCAGGTCCTTCACCAAGGCCAGCAGCTCCTGGCGCACGTTGTCACCCTGGGGACAGAGCAGGGACGCATCAGGGCAGGGAGACAGACAGCCAAAGCACCCCTGGGTGGCTTCACCCTCTGCTGGCAGAGCTAGATGTGGGCAGGAAGGGGACAGAGGGCTGTGGGGTCACACTACGCCCCCCCCAGCTCCTCCCATAAGTAAGGTGGCATTGCGGGGACATCCTCTGGGACACGTGGTGCCAGCTTGAGCCCTGCCGAGGCCAAGTGCTGGTGGCTGGGGGCTGCTTTGGGGAGGGAGGTGGCACAGCAGGACCCCCTGCGCAGTGGGGCCGGCTGCAGGGACTCACGGTGATGCCGTACTGCTTGCAGGAGGCGAAGAA
>NW_010544716.1:0-4538 GCF_000687285.1 Phaethon lepturus
CTCCCAAACCGGCCCGGCGGCGGCATGGCCGCTGGGACGGAGGGCTCACGGCCGGAGGACCAGCATCGCTCACAGCAACGCCCGCAGGACGCTTGCGGCCTCCTGCTGAGCTGCGCAGCGCGGCCGCCGAAGGCAAACCACCAGCCGCGGCCAGCGCAGCTTGGGAAAGCTGATGGGCTGGCAGCGCAAAGCCGTGTGGAGTTTTCCGTGGTCAGTTATTGTGCTGGCATGGCCAGGAGCTGCTATTATTAGATGGCATATGAATCACCCGCACGACGGGAGTTAGCAGCCTCAGCCTGAGCTGGGCTGAACACTTATTGGAAAAGCCCAGCCTAGAGCCCAGCCGAGAGCCGAAAGCGAGCAGGGCTCAGAGAAGCCGTCTGCCCGGTGCCCACTCCAGCCCTGGTTGCCGCCTCTTCCAGCTAAGTGGGAAGCACCGGTGCTGGGGGTCTCAGACGGCCCTGATGCTGCGACGGGACAAAGGAAGGAGCAGGGAAACCACAGCCCTGTTCATGCACTGCCAGCCTCATGCAAAACACTGCAAGAGAAAAAACTAAGGGAAATGGAAGCTTACATGACGGTCTGACGGGTTTGCTTAAAAGGTCACAGCCTGACAAAATGTGTTCGAATAAAATGCAAAGGAGAACACCAGGTTTAGAGGAGTTGAAGCCTAAGGGCCCGTGTGCCGGCGGGGAGAGGGGAGCCCCATGCCTGAAAGTAAGCCTGCTGGGGGCCGGGGAAGCATTTTGGGTTATGTGGATGAGGAATGTGAGAAGCAAGGTCTGCCTCCTCCCTCAGCTCCTCTCATACAGGCACAGGGTCCTCCGCAAAGCCATGCCAATGTGCGACGCAGGCAGACGTTGGGCAGGGTAGCAGGGCTCGGGCTTCCCTGCAGCTGTAGGGCCACAGCTGGCAGGTTACCGGGAGCTCGCTGGGTGCAGAGCAAAAGGGAGGTGGAAACGCATTTGCTTTCCTGGATGGGAAAACACTGACAGCCTCTGATTCCTGTTTTGACTCATTTAAGCTTGGATCTGCAAAACGACAGCCCAGTCAGCAACACAACTTGCAGGAATATGCAGCTGCTTAAAGTTTTCCCTCACTCTCCTCACTACTAATTTTGCCCATGTTGTTCCTCATTTACCCTGTTGCAAATGAGAGAAAGTCCAGTCTCTGGGTCCTCTCATATAATCGTGAATCAAAGGCATCAGCAATAAAGTTCAATCATCAGAGCTGTGCTATGGTCGTTGCTTCACTCTGCGCTTTTCCTACTAAAATTAAAATAACCCACTATGTCATCTTTTCACGGGACATGAAATAAGATTTTATATGCATTGCAAAGTCACACCAAGGCACATTGTGAAGAGCAGCAGAGTATACACTATTTCTTATAGCCTAACAAAGGAGCCTTTATTTAATAATAAACTATTACAGCACAGTACAAAGATTTGCTTTGTTCAGTGACTAGAAATTGTTTGCAGATTTTTCTAGCCACCGGGAGTTGACAGTTCACTTAGGAAATCAATTCTTAAAGCAAGAGTGCCTACATGCCTGCTTGGCTCTTGGAGCGCTGCAAGCCCAGAGCTGCACGGGGTCCGGTCCATCTGTCTTTTTGAGTGGACTGAAACAGTGAAACATTTCTGGATGTATTTCTCAGCGGAGGAAGCAGATCCACGGTTTCAGCTGTTGCCCCTCATCCGCTTCAGGAAAGCGTCGAGCATCGTAGCCAAACTGCTGAAAGCAGGGGACAAGAGGATGTACCTTGGAGCAAATTCACAGCGGCAGGTCACCGCGGCACGCGGCCAACACGCCGCTCGGGTGCCACAGAGTGCTGAGCTGTGTGGGGGTGACTCTCAGCTCTCTGCAGCCAAAAAACTCCATGTTCTGGTATAGGTGATATAAAGAAAGGTGTACAATGACTGGGGTGATGTGTGGCAGTGAGCCAGCAGCCCAGGGAGGCCTTTCCACCCGGGCAGGGCTCGGCACTGTTGGGAGAGAGCTGGATTTTCTCCCCTCCTAATCCCTTCCTCTGTTTCTATTAATAGGCATTGGTACCAATCCAGCCGGGGAGCACGGATACACGGGGTCCCCGGGGCTCCCACCCCATGCGCTTGCAGCTCTGGAGAGGGAGGCGTTTATCCAGGGCAGCTTGTTTCGATCGTACAGGGCAGGTCAGATTGTGCTGCTTGGCTCGAACACACAAATCCCACAGCCAGGGTGTTAATGAATGAGGAGCAAAGATGTTATTTTCTGGAGAGGGACTGTGGCTGGAGGGAGAGAACAAGAACCGGCATTCACCCAGGGCTATGTACCTCTGTAACTGTGACCTGCAGCCACCCCACCCTAAGGGTAATGCAATTACCAGGCTGTCTTCTCATCATGCACTTTTAACCATTTAGTTCGTCCCAATGAGCTTCTTGTAGCAGGTGAAGGAGCAAGAGCTTGCTTGGCCCTTTAACTCCGAGTGAGGGCACTTAATGAACATACCTCTCCCTACCTCCCAGCCGGCTTTCCCAGAAATACCCAAGCACAGAGCTGCCTTGATACCAAATCCTGTGGCAGGTTTAAAGGCACCAGAACCCCAGTTCTGCCTAGCAGCTAGAGAAAGGGGATCTCTGAAAAGTCCCAGCACAAAACTGTCTACCAGCATGTTGCTGAGGATGAGGAACCCAAGTCCTGAGTTCAGCAGAGGTCCTAAATTCCCACATCAGCTTCTGAGGACTTCCACTCCTCAGGTCTTTCCAAAGTAAGTCATGTGCATGTGCAAGCACATACATATACACACACCAGGTTTTTTTGTTTGTTTGTCTGTTTTTAAGCAAATTAACTCGATTTTATGATTTTTCTGTGAGGAAAACTGAAGGCCTCTATTGCATCGACCCCCCTCTGTCAGTCAACGACCTACAGCAAGGAGTTAGACATTTGACACTTGGCCCATGCATTAGCTTCAGGTTAGCACTGAGCAGAACTAGTTGCAGTACAGCTGAAAAGCCTCACGTCTCCTCTGCGCCCTGCTTCATACTGCTGTAAGTTCTGCATGTGCCACCTCTGGCGAATGCAAGGACAGCATCAGTAAACGGGCTTGTTGCGTACGGGGACACGGTGGCAAGAAACTTGCCAAATGCATTGCCTCATGACAACACTTGAGCTTTTGTTTGTCTCTCAATGGTGAGAAAGGAAAAGAAAAAAGTGGGGAGAGGAATTTGGCTTGGAGCAGCTCTCCCTAGCCATTTATTTACCTTGTGAGCATGCTTCATGGTCTTACTCATGGGTTATAGTCATGGGTGCACATAAGGTCTTGAGAGTCCTTAGCAGTAATCCCTCGACAGAGGAGCTGGCTAATGGCATTGCTCAAAGCATTTTTGCTCCCTTCCTTACTTTTCTCATCAGATAACAACATAAAGTAACATTGTCGGTGCTTCTGGCAAACTGCTGCACTTCCTTTCCCCACGCGTCCCTGATACACACGTAGCATGGGAAATGCTCCTCTGTTTCAGCACAGAGCTCAGTGCTAGGCCAGGTGGCCAGGCAGAGGACATGGGTAGAGCTGAGCCATCAGGAGCTACAGCACAGGGCACAGACAGCCAACATCCCCTGGAAGATGCCCAAGTGTCTGTGGCACTTGGAAGTGCTGTAGTCTCACAGCTCCACCATAGATGATGAACGCCCTTTGCTCCAGGCCTGCCTGGGGGTGTGAGCACTCGGCAGCACCCGGATGCTCCGCGGGGATGTGAAGATGGGCTCCCTGTATTGAAGTCTGGAAGGCAGAGGTGGGAAGGAAAGAGAGACCAGGAGCGGAAAAGTAACTGGTCACGTAGTGAGTTGAAGTGGTGTCAGGAAGGCAGTAACTGTAGCCTGCAAACACAAAAGTAGAGGTACCTGCTCTGATTCAAAACAAACATAGTCTTGGCGCTAAGGTGACATCCCACAGTGACTTTTACAGGCATTTTTCTTAGGCCATTTCCTCTGCAGCATTGCACTCCTTGCCTCCCGTCCCACAGTGAAATAAGCTCAGGCTGAGCCAACTTACCCCACTCCGCTGTGGTTACTTGCTATTTGCTGGCAATGCCCTCATGACAGCTTGGCCCTTTGGTCCCAGATCAAATCATTGGGTTTGTACACCAGATAAAGTATGGGCTTCATCTAACTTTACAGACCTACGCTTGGCCTCTTTGTTGCAGCTCCTTTTACAAGCAAAGAAGAGAAATGGGCAAGATTCGCCTGACCTGTTTTAGACACTGACCTGGGGAGGGGATGACTCATAGCTGTGCCTATATTTCCCCATATTCTTCTCCATAAAGGGAGCCTAGCGTGACTAGCTCAGATGGAGACATCTATGTTTAGTCAGATGAATCCCACCCAAAGTGACTGCAGCTGCTGGAGGAACATGAGCTTTCTCATAATCGCTTCCCTTCCCCATAGTTTTGGGGCAGAAAGAATTACTTGAGCTGATGAGTCCTTGAAGGTTTCCTTGAAAATTGCACAAAATCTGCTCGGAAGGATGTGTGTCTGCTCGCATCAGGTCTAAACACGGTTCAGCA
>NW_010544716.1:4569-12085 GCF_000687285.1 Phaethon lepturus
AGGGCATTCAGAGGGCAACACAAAACTGGCGTTGCCACGTTCTCTCCTAGCAGGCAGCCTGGAAATGGAAAAAGCAAAGACAGTAACAGAAGGAGCATCCAACACACCTCCTGGGTTCGGACAGCTACTAAGTTGGCCACATCCCAAGAGAAACAACTTCCGCTCTGTCCCCTGGCTCCTACCCTTACCTCCGCCTTCCTCCTTTCCCTCTGCTTTCTTCAGTCATTTCCCTCATGAATAGAAGCTTTTGGGAGGCTTATTTCCTTGCACCTGTTTCAGCTGTGATGTAACTGCAGTAATAATTCAACCACTGTTGGATGGAAGGTTACAGTTATTTCTTGGGTTTTTTTTTATTGCGTTATGGTTATATTTAGAGATGGGCCTGGATCAGAGCTGTGCAAGAGGAGCACTCCCACGGTTTGGGAAGGTGTGGAGTGGGAGTCAGACCCCTTCATCTCAGCTGGCCTTCCTCTAGCTAAAGCACAGATCCAAAACCCGAGGTCCAAGGCTGGAAAAGTTCAAATATAAGTTGTAGTGCAAACTTTGTAGGTGAGGTCAGCCTGTGGTTGTGGTGAGACAAAGCAATGTGAAAAGACTTAAATTCTGCCGTAGCATGAAGTATTTTTCCGCACTCTTCGATGGGAAAGAAAGTCATTAAGGAAGGTTGGGAAAGCCAGCTGCTGCCTTGCCTTCCAGAAGTAGTAAATGAGACAACACAGAGATCAAAGTTAATGGCAATAACGTAGGAGTCTGTCCCAGGAATATTGCCTATATGGCCTCAATCCCTCTCTGTGTATTTTAAGATCTCATGTCTTTTAATCACAGAGAAAAAGACATTTTTGGACCTGTTTGTTGACATGATTAGATGCTTTCCTCAAAGTGATGTTTTGACCTCCCAGCTCCCAGGGTTAAAGATGAGCCTGTTATGACCAACAGATAGGAGTTCCTGTGCTGCATGAGCTGGTCAGCAGTGCTGATTGATAGGCTTCAGCAGTGCTGAAGGCTTCAGCTAGACTAAGGCAGGACAGTCCTCCAAAAGCAAAGCTGCTCTGTGCCACAGGTAAAGACCAGAAGAGACAAAAGCAGGGAACTGGCTTGTGCGATGTGCCCGAGTGATTTTGGCAGATGATTTGGAGGCCACACTGCATGGTAATGCAGGCCTCCTCCAAGCTCAGCAAGTTATCGGGGAGGTCACAGGCTTGGACACAGGCAGGTCCCAAGGTGGGGGAGGCGCACTGCACCAGCTCACGCCTTTCAAAGCATTTTCCCCATCAATTTACAGTGCTTCAGAAGAAGGTAAAGAAAACCCAGCAATACCCTACAACACGCTGCCTGTTTTGTACTGGAGAAGAAAAATCTCTGTCCTGTTGTGCCCCAAAACCTTAAAGCTGAAGTTTGGGCGCTGTCGCTGTCCCAGTGCAAAGCTGCAGCGATGAGAAAATTGAGGGCAATGCAGACTATTAGCTTTTTTTTCCACCACCGTGGAGGAAAGGGACAGAAATGAGAATTCAGAGCTGACAATCCCGATGAAACTTTACAAACCCATGCTGGAGAGTTCCTCTCCTAAGGTGGACTCAGGTATGTCTGTTAAGGTAACCTCCCTGAAATGATTTTACCATCTCCCACCTGGTCAGCATTACCCACTGTTAGGAAGCAAGGTCTCATGTCACAGCTGAATTACAGTAACGTCAGTGTCCCCTCACTGCAATGCTGTGATCCAGTGTCACAAAGACATACCAAACCTTGCCTTAGAAAAGCCGACCGGATTGCACTCTTTAACCCTTACATGGCAAAAAGGCTTTTATTTTCCCAGCCATGAGACCACGCCAGTGGTCCTCCCTGGTGTTTCCATGTTCTTGCTAAGATGTGGACACCTGGTGAGACCACCACCTGGTGCTGCAGCCCAGGGATGCTCCTAGCGATGCTTCTGCCGTCACCAAGTCCCATTATTTGCTTCTAGGCTCCCAGTGTCAGCTGAGCCCTCTTAGCCACATTGAACCAGCAGCTAGTGTGGAGGTAGTTACTGCAATGACCCCATAATCCTGTTTTCCAAGGCAGAGTCTCCTGTCCTGTAGGTACTGCCTGAACTCTTTTTTCCCAGATGTATTACTTTTCATTTAGCTAAATTAAAACACATTTTCTTGGATTGTAACCGTTCAGCCAGGCAATTCCGATCCCTCTGTAACAGTAAACTATCCTTGCCATTATTTACTGGGCTGCAGGTGGACAGACTGAAACACTAGCTCTGCACGGCCTGCCCCCATTCAGCTCAATGGACTGTTGATGCTGTACAATAATGACAACTATTTTGGGTGTCTGGGGGAAAGACTATTTCATAGCTGACTCTTTCAGCTGAAATATTCAGCTCTTCTGAGATTTGGGAGCACACTGGGGATTGCTGAAGGAGTAGCATCTTTTTCTCCACAGCCTGCATCATCGCTGCATGATAAAAACCTCTCCCTGCCTCCCCCTCTCCGTTTCCTCTGTATGTGGAAAATCACAGATAAGAAAGAGAAGGGAAACAGATTTACTTCATTAGTTTATGCTCCGAGTCATGCAATGACAGAGCTGCTGAACTGACATCAATCCCTTCCCTGTCCACCCTGCCACAGCTGCATCCTACCCTGAGCCACGTAATGTGGCGAAAAGGGGAAATTGAGGCACAGGAAAAATGAAAAATCAAACTGTCACCTTCCACGCTAACGCATGCGAACTGCTGCGGTGAGATTTCCTTTGCAATATTACAGCTCCTGGTACAAGATAGGCAGGTAGAGGCCTAGAAGACCTCTACATGCCAATTTTAGTGCCCTAAACCAATTACAGACAAATTATGTACCTTTACTGGATACTTTTGTTTTCCTGCTCTCTGTAACCACAAGCATATCTGATGTGACAACAGGATAAATACTTTTCCCATGCAGCTCCAGTAAGGTCAGTAAACTTATCCTAGGAATGAGTTTGACTTCACTTGGGGCAGAGATACCCTGCAAAACCATTAGTGCTAACAACTCTGGCTCAAGCGTGCCGGCGCACCGGCTCCTATACCCTCCCTGTGCTGCGTGGCCTGCACGCACCGCAGCCTGCTGAAGAGATGACATGGCTTTTCAGATCTTCTCCTGGGTTATGGCACAGAGGAGCTGTACAAATCAGGACAATAAAACAAACCCAAGTGATCTGCCAAAGGTCAGATCCCATTCCTGTTCCCGGGGAAGGATGAGCCACCGGGTCAGGGAACTCACCCTCTGTTTGGGACAGCGCGTTAAGCAATCTTCCAGGAAAATCGCTCTGCTATGACCACATCTAAACCATAGCGTTAGTAAGAAACATGCAGCCTTATAGAACGGGCTTTAAAAACAGACCACACCGCATTCGCTCAGCTACAGAGATGCATCATAAACGTGGTGTGTGTGGCTTACCACCTAGTCTCTTATCCCTCCGTTTATTGAATCAGAGGGTGGTGTTGTCATAGCACATGCTGCAAAGGCCACCGGGCCACACACACGTACCTTTCTTGTGCACGTTGCCTAAATCCCATTGATCAATGACTTCCTGCATGGTTACTGGAATGCTGTGGGAAGAGGCACATAAAATTCCCTGCTCTCATTTAGCCCTCCTGTCAAAGCTAGAGAAGTCCTGGCCCAGCTTCAGCTACAAAAACATATGAAATATATCAGCTGAGGCTGAACGGAATAGAAACCGATGGCCAGTCCGGATATTGCTGCTATTTCGCTGAGAAGGTTTACTTCCGAAGCCAGTGCAGATGATTCATTCGAGAGCCCAGGTGCTCAGGCAATCGCCAGGTACTATGGTAAAGGGGGACAAAGCTGGGCTAAAGGTAAATCACAATAAATCCACTGTCTATGGGCATAACTTGCCAATGGTTAAAACACCACAAGAACGATGAAAAGAACAGTTAATTTTCTAGCATTTGTATATTTGTCTTCTTTTCACGGCTTCACCTTGGCCACTCATGCTAAAATAACCAGAAAGCTGCATGAAGAGTGGAAGTCCTATCCTGCAAAGGACTTCCAGATTTTGATATCTGGCTTCATTTCAAACAGGAATGGAAAACAAAAACATTCACATGCTTCTAATGGAGGCCTGATTAAAAACAAACAATGGAACGACTAATAGTTATTGATTGCTTCAGCTCTATGGGACTCGAAACACTTTAAAGCAACCTGAGTGCAAGAAGTTAGATGGTTAATGCCTTCAGAAAATCAGCTGCTTTGTAGCACTCAAACCTGAGTGCACAAAATAGGGACACAAAAAACCATTACTCACTGACAAAAAAATGCAGCCCTCACTAGAAACATACACTTTGAGAGATGGCTGGTGAAACTTTCACAGAATCAGACTCCACAAGAAACAGTTTCTTGCTTCCCTTTCTAGACAGTTTTGAAGTTGGGTTATCCTATTCACATCGAGCATCATTTGCATGGAAACAACTGCAGGGAACTACTAACATGTAAAAGAAATGATCAACAACAATTTCAGTTTGTGATTGTAAAGTACAAATAATGATAGAAATGCCTACATAGATCTAAACATCAGTAGAATACTTGGTTATGCTATTTTTAAACAAAACATATAGGTGTTTTTATCTCACTTATAAGCTCATGCAATTAAGTAATGGTCTTATTTGGCTAGAAATATTTGTTAAAAGATAATGCAAGCCAAATTCTTATTCTACAGCTGGGTTAGTTTAATCATATGTATTGCAGCAGCAACGTGCATCACCATGCTAGGAAGAAGCCTAGTCCGAAACCCCAAGTCTGTAGGGCTTGATTTTTAAAGATGTTAAAATGTTCAGAGGTGGTGCTCTCTGGGAGTTTCATAACAGCTTAGATGCTTGATATACAAAGATATTCCTTCAGAAATACACTTTAATAAAGAACTAGCTGTTGTCAGCCAGCACCAAAGCTGTTTAGGTTCTTTAGGAAGGTCAAAAAAAACCAGGAGAAAAGCTTAGAATAGTTTCACCTGCGGTGCTTACTTTTTTGTGCAATTAAAGCATTGTAACTATTTGTGCCAAAAGTGTCCTCTGCATATAGAAGTCTGCAGGAATACCAGAACTGCGGATGAAGAAGAAAAATACCCAAGCAATAGCAACAGAGCTTTCTGGTTCTTTGAGTATGACACTAAGAGACGACAGAAAATAGAGGGCTGCGTTGGCCAGTATGATGCTGATGGTATTTGTGTTGTCGAACACATGTTACAGCGGGAGAACTGAGTGAGGTGCCTCACATCTCAGACCAAGGGGCTTGGATTTTCCCAGTTGCATTTTCTGGTTGATTTTAAATTAGCCACTCGAGGAAAGTAGAGAGGAATCTCAAATTCAGCATGACAAAAGAAAAATCAAGATGACCTGATAACAAACTCAAAGAATTAACTTTTTTTTTTTTCAGATGCTTACATATTAATTCTGGGAGTTGGGGTAACTGGCAAGAGGAAATGAGATAAAAAAACGGCATTAGCCTGGCTGAAAAACTTCCAACACCGTGATGTTGTAATCTCATCAGGAATGGAAGAAGCAATAAGACAGATGCGTTCTGGGTGCCATTGCCTTCTGGGGAACTACTGAGAGCAGAGGATCTTGAATTTGGGTGACTGCTTTCACAGAGAAAACACAAAAGGAAATATGGGGAGCTCTCCAGATCACTTGGACAAGGAAAAGGCTGATTTATTCCTTCAGCAGCTCTCTTTTACACAGGAAAGAAAAACGTGTGTTGGTTGTTATAGGTGACTTCTTTAGTTTGAGAAAAATATTTTTGAGGTACCATTGATCCAGTGGTGAAACAGTCTAGCGTTTCTAAAACTAACAGATAGTACTTACACAGCAATTGCAGACAGAGGGAGATGACTTGACTACAGACCTCATTAAGGCAGATAACAGCTGATGATTGATTCTTGAGCTGGAAGTGGCTGGTTACGTGGGGAATGTTAATCATAGAATCATGGAATCTTAGGGTTGGAAGGGACCTTTAAAGGTCATCTAGTCCAACCCCCCTGCAGTGAGCAGGGACATCTTCAACTTGCTCAGAGCCCTGTCCAACCAGACCTTGAATGTTTCTAGGGATGGGGCACCTACAACTTCTCTGGGCAACCTGTGCCAGTGTTTCACCACCCTCATAGTAAAAAATTTCTTTCTTGTATCTAGTCTGAATCTACCTTCTTTTAGTTTAAAACTAAAGGGGTAATGCCCTTGTCCTATTGCTACAGGCCCTGCTAAAAAGTCTGTCCCCGTCTTTCTTAGAAGACTTCTTTAAGTACTGGAAGGCTGCAATAAGGTCTCCCTGGACCCTCCTCTTCTCCAGGCTAAACAACCCCAACTCTCAGTCTTTCTTCATAGGAGAGGTGTTCCATCCCTCTGATCATTTTTGTGGCCCTCCTCTGGATCCGCTCCAACAGGTCCTTGTTGTACCTATGCTGAGGACTCCAGAGCTGGATGCAGGACTCCAGGTGGGGTCTCCCCAGAGTGAAGTAGAGGCAGAATCCCCTCCCTTGACCTGCTGGCCACGCTTCTTGTGATGCAGCCCAGGATGTGGTTGGTCTTCTGGGCTGCGACTGCACATTGGCCGCTCATGTCCAGGTTTTCATCCACCAGTACCCCCAAGTCCTTCTTGGCAGGGCTGCTCTTCATCCCTTCATCCCCCAGCCTGTACTGATCCGTATGGCCAAAGAGAGGAGATTCACAAGTAGTGATTAATATACCTAACTGTTGTACCACAGAAGTTTCCCAAAGTTCTGAAAACTACAAGCCAAATTAGTTGGTATGCAAAATCTAAACAGAAGAAATTTGAATGAAAATTGTGCAGGCATAATAAAAATAACAGAGAAATTAACAGCTAGTCAACGTCCTTCCCTTCACAACCAAGACTGGAGTGTAAGCTAAAAACTCATCCAAATTGAGCAACAACTGGAAATTACTAAATAAATAGCTAACAAAGGAGAAAAAAGTAAACAACATTGATAACATTGTGAAATGCAGAAATGCAGCAAGGGGAGCTGTAGGCCTTGATGGAAACAGTCCTTCATTGGGGAACATGACAAACAAGGAGTTTAAAAAATACATTTAGAACAGAAAAATCAGCCTAGAAATGATCTACAGCAATTGCAAAACTGGTAATGTTGATGCAGAGAAGGCTGAAATAGTTACTTATGTGTTGGAAAAGAGTGGCAAGGAATTTATTTCATAGAAGGCAAATTACCTTCCAGTTCATTAGCAAACAGGGATAACTTTTTAAATTCCACAGCGCCTTCTTTTGCCTGAGACCTGTGCCAAAGGGGTCTCAGGAGGCATTCTGCAAAGAACTCTGCTTCAGAAATACCAGTCTGTAATACACGGTTGGGCTGTAGGTAAGCTGAAACCCCTCCTGGGGCGATATCCCTCTGCCCTGGGCTGGGAGCGGGAGGTGGGATGGAGGAGAAGGGGGGCGGAGGAGAAGCGGGGTGCTGCAGCCTTGCTCTCTGGCCCTGGAGCGCTGGCTGCGGCTGCAAGCGCTGGCTGCCACAG
>NW_010544716.1:12116-30454 GCF_000687285.1 Phaethon lepturus
GCGGAAAGCCATGACTGCCAAAGGAGTGTTAAAAACTTGCCAAAAAGCCACACAATAAATGGCAAAACTGCATCTGAGTGAGAGACTTTCGGAGAGGATTTTATTCCTGTCATCACAAAGAAGATTCAGAGGCGCCTCGATTTCTGTGTGAAGGACGAAAACAGTCCCTACTAAATCTTTCTCTGACTAGCAGAGAAAGCCATCACAACAGTTCAAGTGGCAGAACTCAAACCAGATCAAATAAGAAAGCTGGCACCAAGTGTTAAGAGTGACGGTGAATAAATTACTTTGAGAGGCCACGGATGGCTCCGTTTCTTGACGTTTTCATTGGCTTTGGTGAGGAGAGATTTCACACCGCCAACTGTGGTCAGCCGAGCCACTCAGCCTCTCTAGCCTCTCCCCAGTCCATGGAGCAAGATAAAAACTCCCGCGGGGGATGAGTCAGTGTACCTAAATTAAGAGTCTGCTTTGAATTGCCCTCCGGAGGGGCCCATCTCTCTCTCTCCCCCTGCCGTGCTTCCCGAGGGGCCCCAGGGACACCAGGTGTGTGCCAGGTAAGCCACTGGGCAGCACGGAAGTCCTACCTACCCTCCACGGACAAAGCAGTGTGACAGGCTCTCTCTCAAGGTCAGGATTCAGGCAGTGGTGCAAATGATGCATGTGGCCATTTGTGCAGATCCAGCAATGACCTAGAAAATTCAGATCCTGAGCAGAGCACTTGCCCCAAGTAGATCACAAAAAAGCACAGGCTTGAATCCATTTATAAAGTATTTGTTCAGTGTTACAGACAGGCAGCTGACTGACTTCCGCAGTTTGCATCCAGCTCACAAATGGCTCGTATCACAGAGAAAGTGAGAAGTCGTAAAGCGATCAGTACCCACAGTAAATAGGTAAACCCAGTCTGGTAAGCACTGTAGCAGGAAGACTTTTGCACCAAAAATCTTGAGTTGGACAGAACAAGGTCTAATTGCATTTATTTATATCCAGGTGAGAAAATCCAGCCTGTGGATTTGCCTGTGGGTTTTCTTGCTTTCAGAAATGATGTGGAGAGACACCTTTTTTCGCTCTTATTAGCTTTCTACCAGGAGTCGTCATTTTTCTCCATCTCTGCAAACACCTATATTTCTTCCTTTACAGAGGGTTTGCCAGATGCCTTTTAATTTATTCCATCTGGCTGCTGTTAAAGTGCCATTTATCATCCAAGTTCTTCAAAACTGCTTGCTAGGGATGGGTTGCAATCCATCACTGAAGCTGATCACTGAATGCAGCTTTCTAGCTACCGGCTGCCCAAGTAAAACCTGAAAACCTCAGTGGGTCCATGTGCAGTATGAGCCATGCCGAGGAACTTGAGGGGTAGTGGGCTGTGGGTCTCTGTGGCTCACAGGGAGTGGAAGTGAGCCCAGATACCCATTCTTGTAGGTTGTTCTGTGTGATGAACATCTGCACATCACAGGCAGGAGGTGTCCATTTTACACGTAGCGCTTGGAAAGGTGGCCCTGCTCTTTCTTTACCTCCAGTCTACACTCACTGCCTGTAAATCTCCCTTTTCTTGAGTTGCAGTTTACTAGTATAAAGCATACAGCTAGTCAAGGCTAAAGGCTTTGCATGCTAAAAATCTCAGTGATTTTACTCTAATCCATTTCTAAATCGGTTCAGTTAAACCACTGAAAACTCCAGTGGGAACCTTTCTACTTTGGCTGATTTTTGGTTAGCTCATCCAGATTCCCAGCTGATCAAATCTACACTGAAATAAGCGTGGTGTAAATCCATGCTAAGAGGATGCAATTGGAGATTTCTCTCCTTCAACTGAAGTGGTTTACTAGACTAGAGTTGTTCATTCATGGGAAAAAAAATACACCGTACACAGAGAGGGGAGAGCTGCAAAAATGTTTTGTCTCTCATTCTTAATCTCTCATTAAGGGCCACACATTGATTATTTATTTATTTCTAATTTAGCAACAGCAGTAACACGAATTGCCTTCTTGACCTGAGGTAGTTGCCAAACGTTTAGTTAGAACCAATTTCAGTGCTACTGTAATCCCCTGAACTGGAGAGCTGGAGCAGAAGTAAAGCTGAGCCAACCTGAAACCGTAGCTGCGCGAATGGCGCCAATCTAATTAAGTTATGAAAAACTGTCCCTCTGGAGATGAGTCTCCTGCAGCTCACAAGCAAAAAGGTGGAGAACATGTGAATCTGGCCACAAGCCTCAGCTGTTGACAACCCAACTTACAAAGCATCTGTACGCATGCCCTTTGGGAAGGAAGATAAGTGGTACTCGGGGGGGAACCTCACATTTCTTTAACTCTTTGTTCCGTACTCGTCCAGGCAAGGAGAAAATGTTTCATATTATGCTGAATACCATCTCAGATTCTGGCAGGATTACTTGTCAATATTATTACAGCCTCTTCAGTTACAGTGCCTCAGCAATAAAGTAGTTAGACTGGCTTTGAAATACAGAAATTCAGGCAATACAATCGCACTATGAAAGAGCGCTCATTAGCCTTTGGCTGACCTTGGAAAATTGCGTTTCTCTCCAATTCTTCCACAAATTGCCTTTAAGGAGACCTCCTTAGTTCTATCAAGTCACAAGGTTTGACTGTGTGACTCATGCTTTTTAGCCATTCTCTCACGATCACACGGCATGCTTGCCTTTTACACGCAGCCACAATTGCTACAAGGAGGATACGTAAAAATGCACCGACGGCCTTATTAATAGTGACATGTTCTTATTTGTTTGGGTTTTTTTTTTTCCCAACTTCAAAAGTTTCATACTGAAACAGTCAGTCTTATGAAAAGTGTCACTCATCAAGTCAAATTTCATGCCTAGGTCACTGTAAGGACTTTGGCAGATTGGGCACGATAAAATTTCGTAGCTATGGAAGCTGAATTAGGTATAATCAGATACTTCTGGGGGCATGAGCTGGGTCTCAAACGGATATGTTCTCTTGTCTGAGACAAATAGCACCACTACACATTTCCTCCAAGATCTGACTGTTGTTGGACACAGGCCACCAAATATGTTGAACCAGTAGGTTGACCAATATCCTGAATCTATACCTCTGCTAACAACAGCCCTTGCAGCTGTGGAGGAGACCTCCAGCAAAGCGCTTGGACAAAGGAGAAGAGCTTGAGTCAAGGTGCGCCTTGCCCCAACATAACGAGTTTCGACGCCTCCATGGTGAAGGTCTCAGACGTACTGTTTTCAGCAGAACTTGGCACCAGCGTGCGACACCTGAAATGATTACCTGCCTGCAGTGAGGCTGGAGCCAAAAACTGTTCAGCCGTTCTTCTGCTCCTCTTGCACGGCAGATGACAGGAGAGAGCAGTGCTGGAGATGGGGAAAAGCACTGCCTAAATGAACTGTGGTTTCGGTGGCACAGCTCAGGTGGCCTGGCTCACCCAAGGAGCTGTAGCTTGTCTGAGGAGCCTAGCACAGCTGGCTCAGAACGTGCCGGCAGACTGATGTGCCACATCCGTAATGCTACAGCCACAGTGCTGTCAACCAGCACTCTTGCTGAGCAGACCCTCCCCGCGTTGGCAACCCACTGCTCAGCTCTCCCCACAGGAGGATCAGCAAGAGTGGTCCCCTTTCCTCGCAGCCAGGCGACGCGGGAGCGTCTGCTGGTGGAGGAAGCAGACACACAGGTCTAATTCCACCCAAAAGAGGGCAGTGGTGCTTGCGGACACACAGACACGCGGGCAAGACAGTAGTTTACTCTCCAGCTGCTCGACTTTCCCAACCAGCTGACAGAGAAACTCTCCCCGGCTCTTGGCACAGGCAGAGCAGTCCACAGAGCTCTCTCTTTCACACACTCTTCGTTAGCCTCTGCTCTCACTTCCTCCCTTTGACTCATTAGCTGTTTTACCATAATTTCTCTTGAAATTCAATGGAAGAAATCACACGGATCAGTCCATGTCAGTGCTGAGTTGCCCCGTACCAGGTGCCTCTGTGTCACCCCCATCTATCAGTTATTCGGCTGCCAGCCGGCACACGTCTTCTGCAGAAGCAGCTTTTCAGATGAGCTGCGGCTTGGGCGTAGCCGGGAATGGAAAATTGGATGGACCGCAGTTTATGGCAATCAGGCAATGTTCAGAAGCTTGATGTCACAGGAAACCACTGATATTGTGAATAATTCAGAGCAATTAAAAAATACCCAATATGCTAACTGTTATTCCCCCGTTCTAGCGGTTATGTATTTTCAAGCAGACTGTTAGTCCAACACCTACGCTCTCACCTTCAGCAGGTGTGGTTTACGAAACAACATAATCAAACCCAAGAACCCGCTGTTAACACTTGTACTTACCTTGGTCATCACTCAGCCACAGGGCTGTGTGCGTTTCCATGGTTGAAAGCCAACACAGGTCACAGCCCTGAGGTGGGGAGAGACGCTCGCTTTGTTTCCCAGCATCAGAGGGTTTCTCAACCTGGCAACCTCTGCTGTCTTGAGGTTGTTCAGTTAATGCTGTTTTCTTGGCTCCCACGCTAAAAACACCAGACATAATAGCAGCAGCCAAGGTATTAACAACAAAAACAGCAGCAAAGACAATAGCAACACAAGTGTAGCTCATGAGCTTAGCTTTGTTTAATGGTACAGGATCTGCACAGCCTCTGGGAGCTGGATCCAGAGCAAAAAACACAGCCAACTTCCCCTCCTCTACTCCTCTTGACGGCTGGGAGTGACCCTGCTCCAGACCAGCACAGCCTTTTACTCCTGGGTGAAATGCAACACAGCCCTAGCACGCCGTGGCAGACATGGGCCCGGAGCTGTGATTTCTTACACAAACGTGTTTGTACAGAGTTTTGTGCCGGGGGTAGGACGCAGCCTTTACGCAGGCTGGGTTGATAGCATCACACGGCAGTGCCCCCAGTGAGGCACCTCTGCCTCCACGTGGCACCGTGCCGCCTCACCAAGTTTCCAAAGAGGAGGACACGAGTCTGCCACTGCCTGTGCTGACAGATCGGGATGTCTGTGCTGAGAAGAAACTCGAAGTTCCCCTTCACGTTAAATGCTGAGACCAGCCCTCCTGGCTCTGAGAAGCCTGGTTAGGGGACAGTGCAAGCTTGAGTGTGGGTGGGTTAACACCTGTGCAGCTCCTGGTTGCCCTCTAGTGAGACAACCCTTTCATGAAGTCTCTTCTGGGTAGCAGTGTCACCCCTTCACTGACAAATGTCAGATGCTGTCCTTTAAAACTGTTTCTTGCACTGACAGAGAAACCAATAGAGCAGGTTCAAGTCCTTAAATCACAGATGTACTTCCCCTGAAATGATCTGATTGTACTGCATGTAACCCACTTGTTTGGTTAACGCCTAGGCAATGCCTTTGCAGTGTGAAATCCATATAAGTAGATCTAGCTGCCTTTAGCATGGGTATGTGGCACTTCTGGGGTACCTGGCAGGACCTCAGGCATCAGCTTGGGGCTGGGACATGCCCTCTACTGGCACTTAGAAGGACACCTTAGGGCATTTAAAATGTGACTCTATTCTTGCATTTGAGCTAGACTGTCATCTAAGTAAAAAGCAGTCTAGCACACTTCCTGCACATCCCCTTCTTTCCTGAGGCTGCCTGGACACACGCCCTTCTAAGTAAAAAACTAAAAACTTATTATGTCTCTTCAAGGAGCAAACCCTACTTGCACGCCCAGAGGAAGACCTACCGCTCTTAGCGTCATATAGTGCAGACAACTGAGCTGGTACATCTGCTGCGCATAGATCCATTTGGAGACAGTAGTGTGACTCTTGACAGAAAAAAACAGGTTATTAGTACTGCACAGGAGACAAGAATTCCTGGTGCCAATGGCTCTGTAGTACTCCCAGCTTTAGAGCTGGTGATGAAGTCAGTGAGGCATCTATTGCATGACGTTGATCTGCTCTCCAGTGCCCATTTTACTTGATGGCACTTACCCATAGACGTCTGCAGGCAGAACTTGAGCTTGGCCTGCAGCTTTATGAGTGCCATAGGCAAAAACCTAATAGGCAAACACAGTTTGCTTTTATTGCTGATTTTCAAGCGCATATGTTTAGATGCGCTTACTCTCCACTTACTCTCCACTTCACTGCAGAGGTGACAGATCCAGGATGAGAACCCTCATAGACAGTACGATGCAATATGGAAAATCTGGGCCTTTTACACCAGAGACAGAGAGAAAAGTTATTGCTATTGAGTGTTAGGAGAAGATGAGCAATGTCAGTATTACCGCATTTGGGAAAATGCAAATATGAAATTCTTTCCCAGTGAATAGTGGCAGCACCGTGCTATGTAGAAATGCAGGGAATTAGGCAGTCATCCCATGTGATTTGTACATACTTAAGAGGGAGTTAAATCCTGGTGAACCTAGCCAGCTTTACAGATGTTGAAGCCTGATTTGGCTTGCTGATGTGCCAGTTTTACACGGAGGCAACTCCACTGAGACCTGTGGAGTCATTAAACACTGACAGAAGATAGCAGAGACTCAGACGCTGCCACCCTACTGACCATGCCAAAACCGGCACGCATTTCCCAAACATTTCATCCATTGAGCAGCAGCACTGGCAAGATCTTCTGTGATCTGCGTTGCCCATTGCCTTACCCATGAGTCCAGGGCAGACCACCTCCAGGAGTAAGAGGTCAGCAGTTTATCTGGACCCCTCCTGGTTTGGGCCTTGCTGTGGTATTACAAGGAGGTCAGCATCTGCGTTCTGCCGTTTGCACATCATCACAGCTCACGGGCTTTAAAGGGTCCGTTGCCGTACCATTTGGTGCCCAGATTTCCATTCCCTCTTAAATTACTGTCATATACTGCAACCACTTTAATGCTGGAGCTAATGCAGCACCCTCTCTGCTGAAAGGCTCCATTTCCGGTATCCTAATTGCAATATACCCCATTGTAATCATTATCACCCCCACTGAGGCATTGCCTTTCCACCGCATACTGGGCCGTATGTTCTGGTTTACAGTGGCGCTACGTCCCCCGACCTTCCTCCTCGTTGACGCTGGCAAAAGAAAAGTCAAGGCCAAAGCAACATCCTTTTAAGTAGGCCTTTCTGAGTATGCAGGGACCAGTGGCATTAGGGCTGTGAGCCTTCCCGTCTGTGTGCTGACAGGATTGCTGCCTCACGCAAAAAAAGCTAGGCACGTAAATTACGCTGGCTGCAAACCACGTTGAACACCAAGAACAGCCTTTGAGCAAGTGTCAGTCTGAGCATCTACTTTCCGCCCCCATCCATGGAGGAAGGGTGGAGCAGGCTAGACGGGGATGGGAACGCGATCTGTATCGTGCTACTGTGGGATTTACATGCCTACTGATTTTACTTATGCAACCGCGTCGGGTCTCCCCACCTCCTCACCCCTGATTAACTTTTAGTGGAAGAGTGGGCGTAGGGACGTGAATGGCACCGTCCAAGTGCATAAAGCTAAGCGTGTGCACGCTGCGTGGAGGATCCAGCCCTCACTCATGATTCATGCTGTTCCCTGGGAGCAATTTGGCAGCCCTGCAGCCATGCAGCCAGGTGTCCGTGCCAGCCCTTGCGAATGCAGCCTGGCAGTCTTTTCTTCTCTCAGCCCTGGAATCAAGCCATGGGTGCTGGGAGAAAGGATTGGGTTTCCTTTTTGTTTTTTTGATATTTTCCTACGAACCCACCCAATTTTGCAACATTGCAAAATGAAGGCTTTGCCCGTTGTTTGTTTTGTGTCCTGCTGAGGGGAGGGACAGAAAGAGCTGGGTGAGATAAAACAATGGAAATTAGAGTGGAATGGAGGAGTGTGAAAAACAAGAAGGTTGAGGTTGTGAAAAGCAGGACCAGGCTTGGGAGGGAAAAGCCCTTTTATGTATGTAGGCATTGTCTTATAGTCATGCTACGTATGCATCAAATACGAACCCGGTAGGTACAGAAAGCACAGACAGGTATAGAGTTGCTAACAGAGCTTTTGTAAGCGACTACTCAGCCTAAGGCACAAACCGGGTGACCTCGCCTTTAGCTAAGATCTATTAAATACATATAGGCATATGTGTAAATTGAATTGCCTTAAAAAAAACAAACAAAAACCAACCAAACAAACCAACACTTGGATTAAAAGTGACAGAAAAATCACATCAGGTAATCGTATGGAGTCTGGCAAACTCTACAACTGCTTTGAGTTACTCCTGACGCTGGCAGTCCCCCATTCAGTGTGTGGTCCTCGGCCGGGGCGGCTGTGCCACTGATCTCAGCGCTGCCAGGCCTCCGGCTCACTTGCCTGCTCTCCCCTGTTGCGCTCTCTTTCATTATAATGGGGTAATATGGAGTGGTGGTTGGAGTTCAACAAAAAAAAACAAAATCAGAGGCTTTAATGTTTGACAGCCCTGCCTGGGATGGACCAGCGGGGTCTGATTCTTGGGGGGTGATGAGTACCTTGTCTTCATGAATTTTGCGTGTGAGGGGCTCCTGAGAATCCTATGAGATGCCTATCTCTTTCTTCACCACCAAAATCCATTTTAAAACACAGGACTCAATCGCATGTTTTCATAACACCTCATTTACAGGCGTTTGATTAGACCTAATTAATGCTTGTAATCAATGAATGCTTAATTGCTGCTGGTGAAAAATGCTGGATAAATGCAGAGCACTGCTTGATTGAATGCTCTTTGATTGGCTAATGGATCACTCTATTAGTCTTTTAGATTCTGCTTAAGCAGGCAAAATATCTCGGCTGGTGTAAAACAATCCTGCATTGATCTCTCCAGCCAAGTGGGGTCTTTCCAGTAATTAGAAGGGTGGTGACAGGAACAGACTTGGCTGTCTGGAGGACTAGGGGGACTGGAAAGCGGGTTTTTTTGTTGGTTTTGGTGGTTGCGTTTTTTGTTTTTTTTTTTTTCATTTTTAATTTGAAAGCTATGCAGCAAATAGCAAGAAGACTGGTCAGATCTTTTGACTTTTAGCTGTAAAAAAATCATTTAACATTCCCTGATAAGCCTCTTGATTTAAACAGAGAAGCAATTTCTGCTCCCTGGGAGTTCCATTTGAGTAAGTCTGGCCCCAAAACTTCACAGGCTCAAATCTCTGGAACCAAATTCCAGGAAACATTCATATGTGGATGATGCATCTGTAACAGATACAAAGGGGAGAGGGGAAGCATTTGGCAATTAGGAGCTGGAATCATTTATAACTCCAGCTGGTACTTCTCTTTTTTCAGGTGAAATGTCTCGAGGGGAGGAGGAGAACCTGTCAGTGGGATGTTTTGCACTATGTCTTGCCTTTTCTCCATATTAAGGCTTTCCCCCGTGAACTCTTCCAAATGAGGTCGGTTTCATGAGCATGGAGAACCGACAATAGACTGTGCTCTGCTCCAAGCACCCTGCACAAAGGCTCCTGAGGAGCATCCTCACTGCACTTCTCTGGATTCACCCTAGTGTCCATGAGACCAAACTGTGAGCCACTCTCTTAGCGGGCATTCAGAACAAGAGGGACTATGGACCAGACGTGGGTTCTAATTCCTTGTCTGACCGTGCCTTTCTGGATGCTGCAAGAGCAGGACCATTCGAGCACCCACAGGGCACAGATCCCAGTAGGTTTGGGGAGGGAGCAGAGAACCACAAGGATCCCCCAGCATCCTGGAGGCTCCCTTCCACTATGATGGTGTTGCTGATTCTCTGTATAGATCGGTGGTGAATCTTTTCCATACAAAGAAAAGGGCATTGAGAAAAGCAACAGAGATGGTAGCTATGAGAAACGGATTTTCAGTTTCCTTATAAATCCAGATGAGCTCTGTGGCACCCAGATCACAGATGATCCAGCACTTATTTGGAAGGCTGAGTACCTACAGAAGCAACGGCATCAGCACATGTAAGTCTTGGAGGGCAAGTGAGGTTTCCACAATCTAGCCCGTTGTCTCTTTAACTTTATGTTCTGTTCAAATGCTCAGGCCTGTGCTCCAACATAAATACATTGCCTGAATTTCCCTCCCCCCACATAGCTCCTCTTGAGCTGTGGAAGATTATACGCAACAGATAAAAAAGTGCTTGTTTCTTTGACAAATGCAAGGCTTAAAGACCACCCTCTGTTCTTGAGCAAAATTAGCTTATCTTTGCCCCAAAAAATGTTGTTACTAAATATGAGCCATCATTTGTGTGTGGCCTGAATGAGACGCTCAATTCATCTTACTAGAGGTTATCCTTTGAGGAGCTTTAAAAGGAAATGCATTGTTCTTAATTATTCTTATCTCAACAGCTGTATAATTCCTGGTTTTGATTTAAAAAAAAGAATATCCGAAGAAAGATTATACTGAAAGCTGGAGATGGGTCTGAACCCAGATTGAAAAGTTGAACTACAGCTCTTGGTCTGTGCTAAACTGTCTTCCTTTTTCCTTTGAGAAGGTGAGTGTCCTTTCTCTTCTTCCGAAGTTAAAAGATGAATTGGTCAAGAAAATGTCAGAAAATCTAAGAAGAATAGGTTTTGTCTCTCTCTCTCGTTTTAAAGTTGTCCTGATAATGTTCTTTTTGTTGTATCAGAAAACAGTAAACAAGACTTGGTGAGGAAACACTACTTTCCTCTGTCATTCCTGCACCCCAAGCTACCCTGAAAAAATTTGTAAATATTTTCATCAGAAAGGTCCAAACCCAGTATTTCTTTTCCATTCAGTGAAAATTCTAAAAAAAAAAAATCAAAGCAAATTGAAATTTGGGTGAAATTTACTACCACGCTAAAAAGCCGCTTTCTGTTGGTTAAATGTTTGCACAAAAAGTGACATTTGCTGTGATGCTGTACGGTTGTCACAAGCTGCTACCCACTTTGAAGTGGAGCAGCACATAATGGATCAAATTCTCCACAGAGCTCAATGCCAGAGTTTCAAGTGCTTGGCATCTCTCATTTGGTCCAGCTTCTCTGAAGTGGTCAGCATCCAGCAGCTTCTATTGTGACAGTAAGTGGCAAGATGTTTTGAAAAAAGGGCTTAGCTACCAAGCTGCTGAATTCTTCTGAAAAAACTGGTCCAGGATGGTATTGAAGGCAGTTTCAGCTGGTTTGATTGAACCAGCTGTTGAATCACAGCGGATTCCTTGAACTTCTTATTGTAACATGCCTCTGCCGTGAAATGCTGCCCCCTCTCCCGACAACCAGGTAGTTGGTACATCCTGCTTCGCACTGGTACCATTTTATTGTCCCAGAAATACATACGGGTCCTTCTTTTCCTTCCATCCCATATGCTCAGGCTAAGCCCCAATCCCTATGTTTATATATAGATGAACCACTGGCACAGGTTGCCCAGAGAGGTGGTAGATGCCCCATCCCTGGAAACATTCAAGATCAGGTTGGACGGGGCTCTGAGCAACCTGATCTAGTTGAAGCTGTCCTTGCTCACTGCAGGGGGGTTGGACTAGATGACCTTAAAAGGTCCCTTCCAACCCAAACTATTCTGTGGTTCTGTTATAGGGGTTTCTTCCCATGGTTCACGGCTGAACCCAGTCATACTGAGAGGACAATGTCTCTCTTTTGGTTTCTTACTAAATGACATGTTGAAGGATGAGCACTGTCTCAAGATGTGGGTGTTGGACCCCACTGGAAGCATTAGCCCATGCACACACTTCGTATTGGGATGCGCGTGGGATATGTGTGTGCCATGAAAAGGCTATGGGAAGGACTGGAACTACGGACAAACTTGAACCTTACACATACCAAGGAAGCTTTTTCTTGATATCTTATATAAACAGCCTGATGGAGAGGTCTCAGTTTTGACAGGGCTATTTAGCACTTACTGCATTTGAAAACCAGACAGCTTTGCTGCCGCAGTATTGAAGTAGGCTCTGATTTTGCCAAGCATTTGAACTCAAAAGGAATTAGACACCCCTAACAGCATGGCTGTTAGAAGCCTTATTTTATCCAGTTTAGTAAACCTTGGCCTCACCTTCTTTACACTCCAAATACCAATTTAAAGGTGCAAAATAAGTTAAGCAGCTGCCACAACTGCTAACCGTGATGCTTTCCTCTCGGGCATGATGTAGGAAGCTGGAGGATGAAGTACTGTGTTTGGCTCACCAAGCAGCTGCACATCCTACAGGGGCTCCTTTCAGCCAGGAAGAAGCACAGCTCATCCATCCCTTTCCTCAGTATCTTATCCAGGAGTATTTGGTTGGCTGGACATGTGCAGTCAGAGATTTCCTTCCCACAACAAGACGTTTGAATATTTCTAGGGATGGGGCACCTACAACCTCTCTGGGCAACCTGTGCCAGTGTTTCACTACCCTCATAGTAAAAAATTTCTTTCTTATATCTAGTCTGAATCTACCTTCTTTTAGTTTAAAACTAAAGGGGTAATGCCCTTGTCCTATTGCTACAGGCCCTGCTAAAAAGTCTGTTCCCATCTTTCTTAGAAGACTCCTTTAAGTACTGGAAGGCTGCAATAAGGTCTCCCTGGACCCTTCTCTTCTCCAGGCTAAACAATCCCAACTCTCTCAGCCTGTCCTCACAGGAGAGGTGTTCCAGCCCTCTGATTATTTTTGTGACCCTCCTCTGGACCGTGCCCAACAGGTCCTTGTCTTCCCTGTGCTGAGGGCTCCAGAGCTGGATACAGTACTCCAGGTGGGGTCTCCCCAGAGTGAAGTAGAGGGGCAGAATCCCCTCCCTGGACCTGCTGGCCATGCTTCTTGTGATGCAGCCCAGGATATGATTGGCCTTCTGGGCTGTGAGCACACACTGCTGGCTCATGTCCAGCTTTTCTTCCACCAGTGCCCTCAAGTCCTTCTCAGCAGGGCTGCTCTTCATCTCTTCATCCCCCAGCCTGTACTGATACTGGGGGCTGTCCTGACCCAGGTGCAGGACCCTGCACTTGGCCTTGTTGAACCTCATGAGGTTCACCTGAGCCCACTTTTCGAGCTTGTTCAGTTCTCTCTGAATGGCATCCCACCCTTCAACTGCACCACTCAGTGTCTCCTGCAAATTTGTTGAGCATGCACTCAATCCCACTATGTTATTGATGAAGATATTGAACAGTATTGGTCCCAATATGGACCCCTGAGGGACACCCACTCATCGCTGATCTCCATCCAAACATTGAACTGTTGACTGCTACTCTCTAGATGCGACCATCCAGCTAATTCCTTATCCACTGAATAGTCCATCCATCAAATCCATACCTCGCTAATTTAGAGAGAAGGATGTTGTGGGGGACCATGTCAAAAGGCTTACAGCAGTCCAGATAGATGACATCCGTAGCATTTCCCTCGTCCACCGACGTAGTCATTCGATCATAGAAGGCCACTGGGTTCATCTATGTTTCCCACAGCACATTCAGGAGTCCACATATGTGCTGAGACAGGCATGTGAAAAAGGTATCTTATGAGGCAGGGATGTCAAGAGGCCACATAGGATAACTGGCACGCTAGGCATGTTACATGACATGTGACATGGTCCAGTGGCTAGGAACCAGAACCTACTCTAACCAGTTTCTCCTGAGGATTTTGGTGAAACAGCTGCCCAGTTTGCATGGGGTATCACCACTGCACACACAATAGGCTTGTTCCACATCCAGGGCTCTCACTTTTCTCCCAGAGAGCACATGGTAAATCACTAGAATATCCTGACTGCCTGTTGTTTTTCTTACGTGGCATTTCCCAAAGAGCTAATCTTGAACTGAACATCCTATAAAGAACTTCTGCAGGTGTCCCTGCACATATATTGCCAGCTTAATCTCTGGCAGATAGGAGCAAGTGATTGCTATTCAAACATTGGTAGTACAGGGCAGCAGTGAGCACACCGTTCACATTTCTCGGATTTTTTTCGTGTTTGGAAGGTGTGTTTTTCTTTCCAGTAGATCTTAAAATTTCAAGTAAGTGTAAAACATCATGTACGTACATACCTAAACCATAATTTTTTTTTTGTTGCAATCATTCCTTGGTTTACTAGCTGCATAGTGATAATGGACAGAATAATAAACCAGCTTGTGATGAGAGCTCTCTACTGGCATTCATACCGTTGTGATCAGGATCTGGCTGCTTGTAGGTTCAGCAAGGGATGGTTATTTTGTACAACCCCCCTCCCAGTTAATATGAACATACATGTGAAGGTCACAAAACACAGCTACTACTGAAAGCACCTAGTCACTATTTCTCTGCAAGGCACCAGTTAAATGGTGTTAGCTCAGAAGACCAAGCTTCATCTGAAAAGATGCTCAGCTACTATCACTAGTGGATTTGGGTCTTCTGCCCTGAATGGCACAGTCTCTGTTTCTAATCCCCAAGCAGTGATGTTCTTGCTTTTATTTCTCATTGGTGAAAGGCTACAGGAGGAGCACAAGATTAATGACTGCAGCACAGCCTCACTCAGTACCTACAGCAATGGCAGCTGTTACCTCATACGAAACAGTATTTTCTCCCGGGTACTCATTCTAACTACACCAGCAACAGAGATAAGGACATTTACAGTTTCCCAAATTCCTTATCTTTATTTCTAGACATTCTTAGTGACTGTATGAAGCACCACTGCTAGGCATGAAACAGAGAGAGAGAAAAAAAAAACCTCCACAAAGCTTAAAGATGCACTACAGCCAGATTTTAAAGAAAGAGCAAGGGGGTATGGCAATAGGCCATCTCTTCCAAAACCAGCTCTGATTAAGATCCAGACATATGCTTCACAAAGAGAGAAACTGCCAAACAGGTATTGATAACAGAGGAATTATTTTAAAAGACTTATTTTCCTTTTAAAAAAAATATCTGCAACTGAAGAGAACCTGACCATTAATGGGAACTTTAATGCACTGTCCACACAGAAATAACCATTTGCCAGCACCGCAGAGATCAGACATGACAAAAAATAGCTTGACTCATCCAGACAGTAATTCAAAGCAGCAAAATATATCCATTCCTACCCCAAACCCCATCACGCATTTTCCACGTGGAAAGTAGATGGCTCCCACAGAGAATATCTTGTTGTCCTAAGCACTTCTGAAGTTGCACTAGAAAAATCTCTTTCTCACCAAGTCAGGCAATGTTAATGGACACGTTGCTACTTATCACACACGTACATTGTTTTGTACAGCTTTGCCCACTTATGTTGTTGTACAATTTGGTGAGGACTTGACCTGAGGAATGATTGAACAATTTCTGTACGTGCAATGACCTTGCTGGCAAGGGCTGAGGGTGCCCAGTACCTCTCATGAGCAAGCCTGTGCTGTACACAGTCACGCTACATCCTGCAAAGCATGCAGCTGATTTATAGCAATGGCTTGAGCGCAAACTGATTTGGGTAAGGCTTGTTCCCATGGTGGAGTCCCAGCAGTGTCTGGTTCAGACTTCCCTGAAGATGTAATACCTTTCCAGCATCATTGGTCTCGTTTTATGACCTTGGGTGAAGCACCAGACTGACTCTAAATGTGTGCCTGTAACTCTTACTCTTATCCATCACTCAGCATCCAGAAGAGATGAGAACAACTCACCCAATCCTCATTGGCATGATGTTTCTAGTGGCCAACAGACTCCCTGCTAACTGGAAAGGAAAGCCTGTGCATTTCTGAAGCAAGAGGATCTCTCACATCATAAACACAAAGTTGTGAATGTCATTTTACCAGGGTTCACACCTCCCTTTTCATTTAAATTAGAGATGGGTGAAATAGGTTGGACATCATAAAGCCTGATCCAGATTTCCTCTGAAGTCTTGAGATGGCCTTAGCAGAGAATTAGACATAATGGACATGCTAAAATAACTAGATCTCATTTAAAAACATCAAAGAAACAGAAACACCACAGGCCACACTTTAAAAACCGGCTGCCTGAACAGTGAAAGGAAAACTGTGTAAGCACCACCTCATATACCAAATATGCACTGATGTGTGCGAAAAAGGATACTCACGTACTCCACCACTGTTTCTCCTCAGGCAGTTGTCCATTCCCTTACAAAAACCTGGTCCTGTACAGACAGAAAGTAATCAAATCCATTTGTAAGAACATTTTGGTTATCTAATTTTGAAAACATATCCCCAGACGATACACTCTGCCCGAAGCGGATTGGTATGCTCTACCAACATGCAGAGCTGTTGCCAGTATTAGTATTCAGGCTGGTTCAAATTTCCGTACAAAGCTTGATTTTAAGTACACGCATTTCTGAGTACCCAAATGGAAACACTGACTTTTGTAGGGCAGGTTTTCAGCACTCTCTTTTTCAAAAGAGCCCTTCAGGATGTCTCCTGCTAGACCTCTCCCAGAGTCACTGTAGGTGGTTCTGGAAAGGTAAAGCATGTTCCTCAATCAAGTGTTCAGTCTCTACCATTTGTGAAGGGATCCATGGTCCTTCTTACAATGCTTCCTGGCAGAAGGAGTGTCGCAGTAAAGTTTCCAGGTATTGCACAGAATGACTAAATAAAATATCTTGAAAAAATTTCAGTCTGACAGAATCAAGCTGTAGGCTACAGCTGTGTCCACTGCAAGAACAGAGGAGAGACGCAAAGAATATTTTACTTCACCTTTCCACCCTGTTATCTCTTCCACCCTGTTATCCTCAGCTGCCTCAGCGTGTGGACAAACGTACTCCAGGGAGCCCGAGGTGGGCTGGCTGATGCCCGCTGGCCCAGCCACCCCAGCCCACAGCCCTTGCAGAGCCCCTGGGGATCTGCTGCCTGCCCTGGGCACGCAGCAAGGGAAAATGGGTCGGGAGGATGGGTGTGAAGCTGGCTGAGCAGCCCAGAGGCTCCGGCCCAAGATTTTGCCAGTCAGCTTTATTACAAACATTTGTGGCGTCCCAACGAGAACACTTCAAAATGCTAGAGCTCACACCCCAGGCAATAACTGCAGAGCACAGTGTTTATTTATTTATTTATTGTTATTTATTAACTGAAAATGAATCTGTTTCTACACTTTTTAAATGGGGGTTGTGGGTGGGGGGTGTTGTTATAAAAAAACTATGCCTTGCCCCGTGCAGTGGAAGGAGCTACTTTTCCATCGGGGGAAGAAAGGAGCACGTTGAACAGGGGCACCGCACGGCAGCGGCACCGGCACCGGCTCCCGCGGGCTGTGTCCATCACAAGCTGACCTTATTTAAAACTCGTGAGTCAGTTTAAGTGCTCAAGCAAGTGAGGAGCAAGTAGCACAGATGTGTTGTCCAAGCTTCCCTGCACAGCTCTGCCAGCACAGTGTATCGTAGCCATGTCCTGCAATAACCTTGTTATCCCAGTCCTTGGGAAGAGGCTTTTGTAATTTTCCCATGATTTGATGTCTTGTATAGACTTTTCTATAGCCTGCCTCACCAAAGCACAGTCAGGGTCTCTACTCACTGAGCCATTACTTCTCTCCACGGTGTCTGTCAGAGCAGTGGTATTATTTCCATTTTTCAGATGCAGACAGAGGCTCCAGCACGAGCTCCAGGGTCACCCCAGGAACCTGGACAAAGCTGGGAAGGAGTGGGCTCTGGGTGCTGGCAGGGGTGCCGGCGGCAGGATCCTGGCACTGTGTCAGGGTGCAAGCAGGCTGACCTGGAGCTGCCAGTGCCACGGCTTCACGAAAGCCACGGGGGTGAAAGCTAGAACATTCCAAACCCTGACAAGGAGAAGGAGAGGCAGCTCCCTTGGTCCATTTTCAAATCTTGAAATATCTGAAAGGTCGGTGATCTGTAGAGGGAATATCTGGCAAAATCAGCTTTCAGCAGCAGTGACACCTGACCGAACAATGATGTCTCCAAAGCACTAAACATCCGCAAAATTCTGAGGTTCTGCTCTTTTGTTTGCTAGGCACAGGCAAAATATCCCACATCTGTCAGATTTCTGTTCTCTTTGTATTATTGCAATTTTTAAACACAGCAGTATCATCCATGAACAGAAGAAATGCTAAAAATAAATTTAAGAAAATAACCCAAGTATTGGGGTGTGTGTGTCTCTAAAAACCAAGACTCCAACCCTGATCTAAACCAGACTGTTTCTTTCCTTCCCCCCACCCCCCTCTTATTTAAAGAGAACTGGAAGGGAAAAGACTCCATCAGTCTCTGAGTCTGTAAACCTTTCCCCTCCCTAATATCCGAGACAAGACTTAAAGAAGAACCAGTCTGGAACAGAACATGAAAAACCTTCTGAAAAATGACTAGAGGCCTAATGCTGTCACTGTCCCATGTTTATTTTTCTTTCTTTGATGTCTGATGTCAAAGAGAAAATAATGTCATCTGCTGGAAACTCAAACATGTTTGCATTTTGAGGTAATTAGAATTAATGTTGGAGGGCAAAACTAACACCGAGCCACTCCAGTCTTTCCCATGTGAGGAAAACATTCCGTAATGACTTACATTTAATCTAGGAGCTGGCAGGCGGTCAGGAGCAGCCCGGATTCAGGCAACAGGGTAATATTTCAAAAACATTTTCTTAAAAAATGTAAAAAAATAAAATAAAGTAAAGTAAAGTAAAGTAAAATAAAAT
>NW_010544717.1:0-213 GCF_000687285.1 Phaethon lepturus
TGGATAAATATTACATTTATAATAGATAATAAAATAATAATAAAAATACAGGGCTGTGCACGCTGGAATAACCCACGGCAATGAGGTTTCCTTGCGGTTATTCCCTGCGTAAAGCCTCCGGCGTCACCTACGGCTGTGGAAGAAGGCAGCCCAGCGCAAGCAGGTAACACCCCGTCCGCCTCGCGAACACGTGCAAGGGAGAGAGCAACCATT
>NW_010544717.1:450-696 GCF_000687285.1 Phaethon lepturus
CCCGCCGGGAGATGCTGCCGGGCTTCGGGCAGAGCCTCGGCTTTCCAGGGAGCGGAGGGGCCGCGCTGGGGATGTGCAGGATTCGCTCTCATCCCCACACGCCGCGTTTTGGTTTTTTTTTTCCCTCTGAGGCTGGAGAAGCAAGCGGCCCCCCCTTGGAAGAGAAACCCTCCGGGGGACCTGCAGCGAGAGGCCGCTCGCTCCCAGCCGCGGCACGGGGTCGGCTGGGGGGGGGAGGGAGGCGGG
>NW_010544717.1:868-3581 GCF_000687285.1 Phaethon lepturus
GCCCGCCGCGCCCCCAGCCGCGGCACGGGGTCGGCTGGCGGGGGAAGGCAGCCGGAGAGAGGCCAACAACAATAAAATGTGATAAATGTCACATCTGCAAGAGCTGTGGCAATGACCTCAAACTGTCTGGGACTGCACAGCTGAGTATAATATTAAAGCTCCTGCTGCTCTCAGGCCAAATTTCCATTTCCAGCTTGTCTTTGTTTTGGCAGGACCTGGCCTACCTGATGCCACGCAGATGCATTCTCAGCCCCCGTAGGTCATGGGGAGTCGGGCTGCTGCGCTCTCGTGTACGGCCACAGGCATCCGAGAGGGCCTTTTTGGGAGCTTTAAAGCCTAGCGAGGTGCCTGGAGCTCGTCCGTCATTTTCAAGCTTCTGACAAGGAAAGGCTTCAGACGGATACGGCGGGAGGAAAGATTTTTCTCTTTAGCTCCCGCTTGTCTCGGCCCGTTTTCCCACGGGGGTGCGGGACGGGCAGGTGGGATTTCACAAGGTGACTCCAGAGAGTGGCCCCGGCTTTTGGGAGCTTTAAAGCCTAGCGAGGTGCCTGGAGCTCGTCCGTCATTTTCAAGCTTCTGACAAGGAAAGGCTTCAGACGGATACGGCGGTTGGAAAGATTTTTCTCTTTAGCTCCCGCTTGTCTCGGCCCGTTTTCCCACGGGGGTGCGGGACGGGCAGGTGGGATTTCACAAGGTGACTCCAGAGAGTGGCCCCGGCAAGCGAGGTCCTGCTCTGCCCGAGGCATCTCCTCACTTCTCCTTCCCTACCTTAACGCTGCACATAATGTTTGCGAAGGGTTTTATGGCACATACAACACAAGGCTGACTGGACCGGGGCTGACGCCCAGTGCTGGGAACGACTGTGAGCTGCGGTCTGGAGGATGCACCAGCCCGAGGGGGCTCGGGCCAGGCTTGGAGGAGGGTCCGGAGGGACCTCGGGCATTCAGAGCAAGGAAAATCTCTCAGGCAGAGCAGGGTGCCTCAGCCTGCGAGGAAGGAGCTCAGGGAAGTTACTATCAGTGGTTTGAAGCCAACATTAAATCGCTCCAAAGGTCTGGAGTCAAGTTCTTTGACTTGGAGGAGCTGGGTTTGATTTGGTGCCGGGTGATGTCCCAGCATCAAGGCAGCATCCTAACCATCCCGGCTGCCCTAACGCGCCTTTCAAACACCAGCAATGGGCAGAGAAAGGGAAGAAACCAAGTGTCTGTCTTGAAAAAATCCTGTTCAAAGCCGCCCAGCCCAAGGATGGATGGGTGCAGCCCCATGGCCATGGCAGGGGCGCAGAAGGCTCCTGTCCCACGAGCGAAGCCTCACTTGGGCAGGAGGGAAGAGCTTTACCTTGGCCTTGGCTCGGAAGAAGGGGTAGCTCACGTTGCACACTTTCTTGTTGGGGTGCTTCTCTTCAGTCATGCAGTCGATGTTGATGTCCGCGTCGTCCTTAAATGGGATGCAAAGTGTCCGTGACACCGGGCATGAGCCCCATGACCTGGCTCTTTATGAAAGCAGCAAACACAGCCACAGGGCTCAAAACAGGCTTTAACTTTTGGAAAACCAACCAACCAACCAACCAGGTAACCAACCAACCAACCAGGTAACCAACCAACCCCGCTTGCTGCAGGCTGGGCATCCTTCCCATGCAGCTGAATTCCTAGGGCTGTTCCTGGAGCAGGGCATTTCTAGTAAGCAACTTCCAGCTTTCTGATTTAAATCCTCTTTAGAAATTTAACTACAGCAGTGAATGAATGAACTTGATTATTCTTGGCACTATAACTGGGAAGAAGAACATTTTTCTGTGATGAGGAGTCACAGGGAAGCATCAAGAGATAACATGAGCTATTATTCTGCATGGCCACCAGCTAAGCAGTAATATTTAATTTCCTCATCTCCACAATTATGCTCCTGCTGCTTGAACACCTTCCAGCTCACCAGCCTGAGGAAGGTCCTGCCCAACACAAAGCCCAAGCACAGGCTGGGGAGGGACACCGACCTTGCTCTGCCTCCTCCCCTGCCAAGCTGTAGCAACCCTACAAGAGGCTGTAGCCTGGTTGTAAGCCATCCCCACCATGAGACGATGAGCTATTCCAGTTTTTGTCCCTGTGTTAGACCCCAGAAGGGTCTCGGTTTGAGCTGCTGCCACCAGACAAGACCTACCCAGGAGCTGAAACATCCCAGCACCAGCCGCAGGGAAAATGCCCTGCCAGCCACCAGCAATGGCCTGCAGCTTTCTCTCACCCATCTGCTGAAGTTATGGGCTTTCTGGGGCCACAGCTCCTTTTTATTTGGGTCTCTGTACAGCTTCTGACACAAACATCCCTCCCCTCTGGTTAGCAATTTGCCTATTTATAAGGAGCGGCAGCCAGGGAGCCGCCGGGTGGCACTGCCGCCTCTCTACCCAGCTACAAAGATTCCCTGCAGCCGCTGCTGCACGGGGCTTTCTGTTACTGAGCATCGTGGGGTTTTTCCCCCTCGCTTAATTTGGAGCAATCTCTCAGAAAACGCATTTTTCTTATTTTGTGGGCAACGTGCCCCACAATTTTCCCTTGGCATGGCTTGTAGAAAAACAAACGCAGGACATGGGATCTGCGGGCGGGTATGTAGTCACGGGGGGGATGAGCGAGGGCTCAGCAGCATCAGCGCATTTCCCAAACCTCGCACCGAGACCGAGCGAGTGGTGGGGGTGAAATATTGGGGAGGGTGGGAGTGGAGGGGGCAC
>NW_010544717.1:3691-4020 GCF_000687285.1 Phaethon lepturus
CGCCCGGCCCGAGCCTGAGCAGCGGCCACGTTCCCATTGCCAGCCCACGCTGCCAGGAGTTATATCTCAGCTACAGAAATTCACCCCTGACAGGAACTTGGCCATGTGCAGCAAGTATTTTTAAACAACTGGAGTAGAAAAATAGAGAGGGAAATAATTTCATCTGCATTTGACCTTCTTTCGGGCTCTTAAAATTCAAACGTTTTTGTATTTCCAAAATAAAGAGCTGAAAGGGCTGTAAGCGCTGAGACACTAAGCCCATAAACATGTCTGATTTATGAGGGACGGAGACATTTTTGGGCTCTGCTTTAGGACAAAGCTTTCTCATC
>NW_010544717.1:4097-10849 GCF_000687285.1 Phaethon lepturus
CCGGGATTAGAAGCGCCTCCGGAACGCCCTGGATCTCTCACCTTGGGGATCAAGCTGGCGAACTGGAGGTTCCTGGAGAAGGAGATGTTGAGGACCGTGCTGTAGGCGTTTTCGCCTCGGTTCTCCAGCACCGCCTCCACGGCCACCCTCCTCCTGCTGCTCTCCACGACGAAGCCGGAGGCGTCGAAGGAGAGGCTGGAGGCCCGGAGCAGTCCGGCGGTGCCCTCCGCAGAGCCCGCCCGCAGTACTCCCTGCAAGAGGAGGGCAGCGGTGCGGGCGCTGCCGGCAGCACCGCGCCGAGACCCGGCCCCAGGATTTTTACGTGCACGGTGCGTAGGGCAGTGCGGGGAAATCCCTGCTCTCCTTCTGTCGAGCTGTGCTGCTACGGAAAGAGGAGCCACAACTTCCTCCCGCGGACCATCGTTTTGCTTGTGCTGCTTGCCTAACGCTGCCCAGCTTTCTCAAACCCGGTCAGGAGCTCTTAACGCAGCTGGGGTGTAAAGATAAAATAGATCCCATGCCATTAGTAAAGGGTAAAGCTGGCATTTAGTTTCAGCCTGGCTGAGATCTCCCTCCCGGCAAGTTTACTGGCACAGACTCTGCAACAGCAGCGTGTGCTTTTGCTGACTTGATTTATTTTCTTTAGGCGAAATAAAAAAAAAAGAAAGGAAAATGTAGGATGGTGGCACCTTCAGAGCCAGGGTGCCCGTTCGAAGGAATAGCTCTATTCCAACAAGGGACCTCAAAAGTGCTTTTCTCAGCAGAAATCACCTCCGCATCAGCTGCTCTTGCAGGGCATGATCCAGTGCTCACTGATGCCGTCGGGAAAGCTCCACAGGCTTCGGGGGAGCTGGACCACGAGGGTCTGGCACCCTCATAGACTGTGGTGTCTGCCCATGAGTATTTGTAGGACTCCAGCCACTAAGATCCATAAATAATCTCATACCTACCGCTCACTCCCACCTCCCTCAGCGCAGCCCAGCCAGGGGTGCGGGGAGCCCCGGACCCCCTCCCGGTCGAGCCCTGGGTTGCAGCCTCAGGACCAAGAGCTTTACAGGAGACACAGAGCAATAAATGCTGAGTTACGGGATACAATTAATCCCCGGGTAGCAGCACTGGTCCTGAGCTTGGTCCAGAGCCCACTGCCGTTGACGAGAGGCGGAGGTTCAGGCTCCTGTGCTCCTAGATAACCTTTAAAAGCTCTCTAAGTGATCAGATGTAGTGTATAATTATTTCTGCTGCGTGAGTCAAACCTGTAATTGCCAAGTGGGTAATGCCAGCCTTGCATTTATTCCCCCCTGTTATTTACTGATTTGTCTCCCTGGGGCTCATCACCGTGGCATCAAATATTACTTATTTTGTGGATTCTCTGAAAAGCCACCGATTTGTTCCAGAGGCTCAGAGACCCGCTGCGAGCGGAGGTGCCGAGGAGCGCCTCGTGGTGGTGGTGGCTGAAGGACCGGCTGTGATGCCAGTACCTATGGAGCATGGGTTGGGCTGGGTTTTGGAGACCCCCCGGTCTGTGATACTGGTGGGGATGATGCTCTGAGTGACCTACTCACATGGCACTGGGCACATCGCTTCTGGCGTCCAGGACCAGATCAGGGACACAGTGCTCATCCTCATTGCAGCCGTTCCAGAAAGGGACCTGAGGGGGACAACAAGAGCAGCTCGGTGATGCTTTGCACCCCAGGTTATACTCCAAGGCGAGGGGACACGGGTGGTGGTCCCAGGCCGCAGCGAATGCGAACACGTTGCTATCACGGGAGGGACCAGGGGTTACAGCCCCAAGATAAAGAAGCGAATGTTACATTCAGAGATAAATCTGCTGACCGAGCGTTTGATAAAAGGCACCCTCAGAGGTGGGTGCTGCTACCTACCGAGACCTTGAGCGAGGTGGGCCAGCCATCGTCCAGCATGGGGCCGTTCTCAGGGTGCTCCAGCTCGTAGTCGACAGAGAACGTCACCGGCTTCACGTAGTCAGCTGTGTCCTGCGGCGGACAGAAAGCATCGTTGAGAAGGACGGGGCTCCTTCCCATGGAGGGGCAGCTGCGTCAGAGAGCAAGGTAAGGCAGAGCTACAGGCATGCGGGATTATTTATGAAATAAAAGCTTTGCAATGGTGTGTAATCATCCTGTCCCCCAGCCAGCCCTTACTGAGGGAGAGGGACAAGCCAAGCTCAGTGCTGCTGCGCAGCACCCATCCACGCGTACGTGTCTGGGGGTGTAGGAAAGGCTTCACCCTGGAGATGCTGGCTCCAAAAGATGGATGCTCTGGGATGGGGCTGTCCCCAAGCCGGGCTCCCGGGGGGACAGAGCTCTCCTGGGGCTCGTCCGGCCGGTAACGAAGCTGCAGCTTTCCTGCAGCTCTATAAGCTCTTCCCGGGCATGGCCCCAGCTGCACTGGGTGCAGTTAGATGCTCTGAAGCAAGATGCTTCTCGAGCTAAATCACAGGCTCCATCTCGAGCTCCAGACTTGAATTTCCCAGAAGTTCACGGCGGTTCAGGCCAGGGCTTGAGGTTGGGCCAGTCTGGCAGCTCAGCCCTCCCTGGCCTCTGCAATATTCTCATCATTCTCTGGGAATGTTTGATTTTGGCCAGGTCTGTGCATCAGCTGTTCCCTGCGAGTGGTGCCGAGGGTTTTGCCGGCTCCTGCACTCGGGGAGGGGGACCCCGATGGTCGGAGGGTTGCAGAGGGTGAGAGCACTGGGGACTGGCATGGAGGCATTTGGTTCCCCAATGGAAAAAATGAGTTTTCAACGATTTTGGAGCAGGAGGAGCAGCCTGACCCGGGCGTCAGGAGTGCACGCCCTCCCCGAGGGCATGGCTACCGGCTCATGGGAAGGAGCACGGTGCAATGAAGTCAGCGCTCGGGGACGCGGCAGCTGCCACGGGCCAGCAGCTCCATCCCCGACCACATCAAACCCAGCGCAAAGAAATCCAGGCTCGGGGATGAGGCTCATTTCCAGCCCCACGAAGCCATCGACGCTCCTCTGACCACGGCCCGGCGCATCGCCGTTTTGCAGAAGGTGGCGAGCGTCTTTGCTCGGGCGGCTGGCTGTCCCCCCCAAGGGCTGGCGGAGGAGGAGACCCCAGCCTTGTCCTCGCTCCCACTCACCAGGACGTGGAACTGGAGCCTGTCGCAGCGCTCCTGCCCGGCGAGCAGCGCCAGCGCCTTCTGCGTGTGCCGCTCCCCGCTCTCGTCCAGGTAAGCCCGCGGCGTGTACCTGCGCTCGTCAATGGTGGCATTGTACCGCAGCGCTGGGAGAAGAGCAGCACCGTCAGGGCTTCTCCCCGGGGTTACGCTCGCTATATAGCAACACCGGCTCGAAAAATGGGCTGTCGTGCGCTCAAATCCCTATTTCTCCACTGGGAGGAGCGTGGCAGGGAGCACGCTAAGGGAAAAGCTGGGAAATTGGGCTATAGCTGTCCTTGCCTGTTTCTAACAGACATTCCTTTGAGCGAAGAATCCGCTTCCAGGTCAGGTCAGGAACTGTAAAAATGCATTGCTACAAGACACCGAGTAAAACCTGGGCAGGGTATATAACCCTCCGCCTCTTCGAGATTCACATGCTGGCCTGTACCAGTTCTGGGATGTATTGTACCCCGGAGCTTTACTGGAGATCATTTGCTTCCTGCAATGCTGTCAAACCCCCCCCGAAGGTCCCCAGCCTGGTGCTGAGCAGGGGGGACTTGCACCCACTACACCAGCGCGATGCAAAACGTGCATAAGCAAAGAGCAGCCCCCAGCCCCCAGCCCGCACCTCCACAGGGTGGCTCTTCTGGGTAGAAATAAGTGTAAAAGTAAATACGTAAAGGAAACCCCACTCAGCTTTTTGTCCTGCAAGCTCCGCAATGACAGCGATTAGGAGGAAAACAGTGGATTTGATCGTACGAGTCACAATTCTTGCTCGAGGGGATGGGAGCTTTTCCTTTGGCTTTGCCTGGGACCCCATTTCCCGTCGGCAGCGCTTGCTGCCGGCTTGCAGGGGCCGAGAAAAAAAAGGAGCCGCTGTGGCTTCCCCCCGCTCCAGCTGAGTCACGGGCATCTGCTGGGTAGACTCGGGGTCACAGCAACATGCAAGGGCTTAAAAGCAGAGCTGGCCAAGAACTGCACAGAGATTCCCCGGGACATTAGGGAAACATGCACATATGGTCCGCAGATGTGTCCTGCCGCTGCGGCGGGGAGGGTGGATGAGCTCTGCAGGACGTGGTCCAGGCACGTCGTCTCCTGTCCCGCTGGCCGGCGGGATGGTGGTGACATCCCCGTCACACGTACCACAGCAAGAGGAGCTGCAGGAGAGCTTGGCCCCAGGGTGCAGGGGAGAGCAGGGGTTAAACACGGGTACGGTTGGATCCTTGGGGTGTTTCTTGGCACTGCTTTATGGCAGAGCCACCATCCCTGCTACATCGGCCAGGACAGGGACAAGTTTGTGGGTAAAAAGGGATGTGGCAGATGGCAACGTGCACTCCTCCAGGCGTGCCAAGCTCCTGGATAGTTTCCCTTGGCAGAAGCCGGGTGCTCCCTCAGGGCTGGAGACCGAAACAACACATGAACTGGGGTTTTTGTCGCGTGAGTAGCCGTGCCGCTTACCCACGCTGGCCGTCTGGAAGTGAGCCGAGAGGAAGACGGCGGTGAAGCAGACGAAGGCGGACATGCAGGTGGCATCCTTCCCGTTCCGCTTGCAGTCCTTGGTGAAGATGTTGATTTTGGAGGGCTCGAAGCGGATGCTGGCGTTGATCTGGACCACGCTGCGGGACCTGCAGGGCAAGCAAGGATCGGGAGACGGGTTGGGGCACGGGACGCCCGCAGACATCTGCAGCAGCCTCCAAAAGCCTCCAGGTTCACCCTTTCCCCCCTTTTTCCCAAGATCAAGAAGGTGCTGAGGGAGGCCAAAGGCCACCACAGCATGCTGCTCTACTCTCAGCTCATTTATGTGGTATTTGAAGAGTAAAAACTCTTGCACATATTTGCCCCCTTCACTGCTTATGCCAGTGAAGTAGCTCAGCGCCAAGAGCAGGATTTGCCCCCCTGCACGCACGTAGCACTTTCCAAGGCGAAGCCCGGGGTGGCCCATCTCTGCTGGGCACAGATACCCTCGATCCTAACAGCTTCAAGGGACTTTCCAAACATTAATCAATATTTGCAAATATTAAATTGTTCTCATTAAATAAGACCAGAGGGAGCCTGGGCAAATCACCACAAATGAATTAGCTGGTTTGAAACTCTTGGGCAACTAATGATGAAATTCAGTGCAAAACCAACTCTTGATGCCCTTCTAGGGTCCAGCTGCACTGCAAGCCCATGGCCCCAGTGGTCAGGGGGTCATTATTGTGGAAAGTTGGGTCAGACGGTTGGGAGATCAGTTTTCCCCCCCAAAATGACACCATATTGCAATGAGCTTCGGGCAGAGGAGGTTGCGAAATGAGATACGGCTAACCACAACAGCACAGCGTTCCCCAGAGAGCCGACGGCCAAGTCTACGAGCCCGTCTTCGTTCAGGTCCAGCTGTCCGTGGATGCTGCATCCGAAATACATCAGGCCCGGCGCGAGGTCCGCAGCTGCTATCCGCTGAAACACAAAGGGGAGAATCCAGCCTGGTTTCCAGCAGGAGCATCCCTGCCTGCGAAGGAGGGGTTTGCCATGCCAACTTCCACCACGTTACTGAAGGTGTCTCTTTCCAAGGGATTGCACCAAGCATAATTTTTCAGGGAATGAGAGCGGTTTCTCTTCGGAGACACCAAGCAGAGATTTCTGCTGAAATTACTCTGTATATTTACTATTTCTCACAAGTGTGAGAAATATATTACATATATTTTATCTACCAACTGCTAAGCATTGGCCCTAATTTTCAAGCATGTTTTCCATACCCTACGTTTGCTTTGCCTTGGACCCCTCACAAGAGAAAATATCTGGCAATAATAATTAACAACGCAATACCGTATGTGAATTTATTGCCCTCTGTCAGTCCTTAAAATGGGCACAAATGACATTTATTCTGATGAAGGATGAGGGCAGCCGAAGCACCAAGAGCCATACCTGCTTGTATTTCTTCAGGACGGTCTCTTCGAAGCCGAGGAAGACGTATATCGCTCCTTGGTGCTCGTCCTCCAAAGGCGCCCCAACGACAAGGTCGTTGTAGGAGTCCTGGTTGAGGTCGGGCACGGCGGCGATGCAGGAGCCGAAGCGGGAGTTCTGGTAGCTCTGCAGGTCGACGAGGGCACCGCCGGAAACAAAGCGGTTCAAAAAAAATGCCAAGCCAGCCAAAGAGAGAAGACAAAAAAAACCCCTCAAACAACCCCAAAACCATCAGCAGCAAGGCCGGCAAGTGGAGAACACCCTCAAGGGCAAGCGAACAAGGTGCAGTGATGTGCGGGCAACTTCTCTAAGGAAGGAGGTGAGAGCCCTCCCGGGGCTGCGGCATTTCTGCTCAGCACCCCCTTAGGGATGGATGAGCCCCGTGCCAGCCCCACTCCAGCTTTGCCTCCCTTTTATAGCAACCTACATAAATAATTGCCTAAAAAGTTGTGCTGTAGAGTGGGGACTTCCGCTCCCCCGGTCGGGCTCTGCAGCCTTGGATATAGAGCACGCCCTGCTCGCTGCCCTGCGTGCCCCCGGAGGCGGGGGGGTTTGACTCAGAAACCGCATTTTCCCCCAGATCTGAGGGCAGCAGGAGAGCTGATCCTGCCCCCGGGCACCGCTGGGTGCCAGGGAAGGGGACGGGGTGGCACATGTCCCGTCTGCGCCCTCGA
>NW_010544718.1:0-280 GCF_000687285.1 Phaethon lepturus
TTCCCACCCAAACCCTTCTGTGGTTCTGTGATGCAGCGCAGACGCGGGGGCAGTGCTTCCCCACCAGCACGCTCCCCAGGACCCCCGGCCGCGTGCTGGCAGCAGCCCTCGGCGTTAGAGCTCCTGGTTCTGCAGCCCGGCCCTCAGCCTGGCAGAGCCGTCCTTCCTCTGCTTCCGCGGGCCCCCGGCCCCAGAGAGGCTGTAGCGCGGGGTCAGCCAGCCCCAGCACTCCCGGTGCGGGGCAGAGCCCGTGGCATCCTCGTTCCACGGCGGTGTCGTC
>NW_010544718.1:315-985 GCF_000687285.1 Phaethon lepturus
AGGACGGAGAATCCCACCAGAGAATAAACATTGCTGCAGAGCCAGATTCCTCCCAGGAGATAGGACTAGCGCCGAGGGTGCCGTAACGTTGCGGGGTTTTAAAACCGGCTGGGTTTTGGCACGCCTGCCGCTCCCGTGCGAACCCGAATTGGTACCGCAGGGGTAAATGAGCCAGACTGGTATCCTCCTGGGCAGAGTGGGAACTCCAGGCTCCCGATGCCCTGCCTTGCCGCCGCACGAGGAAGGGATGCTTTGCCCGAGCATCACCGACACGAAGCGGGGAGAGCAATGCCTCGCAGTCCACGTGCCGAAACCCGCTCGTAAAAAACCGCCCACGGAGTGACTTTAAATACCCCGCGCACCGATATAAACGAGTCCCTTCAGGACCAGAGGGACGAGGGATACCTGCCTGCCTGCAGGTTTGCATCTCGCCTTCTCTCCGCCGCCGACGGTAAGGCGTGTAAGCGAGTCCCGCCGCGGCTCAGCTGCGTTCTCACGCTGGAGCCAGCCACCAGCCTGTCCTTGCTTAGCCTCTCCGAGGATTTTATCTTGCTCGTCGTTTATATCCCACACTCGCCCGCTCTGCGCCGGGCCACGCTCGCTAGATGTGCCCCTGCTGCCGTCCTGCCGGCGGCTCGACTGGAAGCCGCCTGGCTTCTTGCAGCCACCG
>NW_010544718.1:1011-2870 GCF_000687285.1 Phaethon lepturus
TTTCTTCCAGAACCTCTCAGGTGGTCCTGGAGCCCAGGACCCGCTTCTGATAACGTCTCTGAGCAGCACGCAGTGCCGTTGAGCCCCGGCTGGTGCCAGGAGTCACGGTTTAAATTACACACCATAAATATTAGAATAGCCTGAGCTGCGGAGAACTCCTCAGACACCAGTTTCTAAGGATGATCTAATACATTTCTTGGACTCGCTAGTCCTCCTCATTACCCTTCTGCATTTTTCCCCCCTGCTATTTTTCTTCCCTCCCAATAAAATGTTTTGGTTTTCTTCTTTTTTTCTTTTTTCTTTTTTTTTTTTCTTTTTTCTTTTTTTTTTTTTCTTTTTCTTTTTTGCTGCTTGAGTCTCTGAAATATGCAGCCCTGGCAGCAGGCTGGAGGAGCGAATTCCCCAGGTCCTCCCGCGTGTCCTTGGGGTCTGGTGGGGAGCGAGGGGGGAGAATTCCAGCCATTCCCTCTTGCAGGGAGCCCTGTTTAGTAAACACACACGAGCCCACACATGCTAACCCCTGCCTGGCTCTGCCTCACGCCCGCCAGGACGGTAAAGGCTTTTCTGCGGGCTTAGACGTCTCCTCCCACCCCCCCGGACCAAGCGGCACCCCTGGCTCCGGCACCGTTCTGGGCTGGTATTTTTTGGGAGCAGCATCGGGGAGGAATGCAAGCCGCTGGCGTCGGGACAGGAGCTGACATTCCCGTCCCTGGGCTGAAGAATGTGGACACAGTGTCCGCTCCAAACTCCAGCGCTGGAGTTCGTTCACCCCGTGCCCCCGGGTTGAGGGGGACGTCGGGGTCCGAGCGGGGCTCGGCCCTCGGTGACAGGCACTCAGAGGGTCTCCCTGTGCCGGCCACGTCTTGCCGGGCCGTCTGGGGAACGGCTTCTCCTTGTTTTGGTGGCTCCGCGGCCTCTGCCCCTCAGCCTGCAGCTACGTCAGCCTTTTCTTGGAGCAGTCGGAGGTGCGCCGGAGGCTGCTGGATGGATCGCTCCCAAGGCAGCGGGCGGCCCTAAATCTGCAGAAGGCAGGAGTGCGCGGCAACCCCCTCCTCAGCGGGGACCCTGAGGAACCCAGTGCCCCGCTTCGATGGGTCTGTCTTAAAAGACCTAGAAAAGGCAGCGCAGGCTGAAGGTCTCATGAGATTTCTGTTAAGCAGAGCCGACCTGCTTTGGCATCTGTATCGTGGCAGAAGCCAGAATCGAATGTAAATTCGAGCCTTAAACCCACTGCTAGCTTCCAGCTCATCTTTCTAAGGCAAACACGGGTGTTATAACTCCCTCTGCCCCGCCAACACACCCGGGCGAGGGCCAGCAAGGGCTATTTATACACTTCATAACGTTACACACCGCTTGGATTACCGCGCGGAATCCAGCTTGTTTGGAGCGGGGTCTCGTGAACCAGAATAGTTTTGCATTAATACAGTTCATAGGTTTGAAATCGGATACGACGGAGTTACTCGCCATTTACTTAGGCTGGATCGTAGGGGCTTTGCGGCTTAAAATAGCAAAACTCCAGCAATAACAGTGATACGACACGGTTCGGGCAGAAAGCTCCCCACTGATTCACCACCCTGTTAGGTCAGCGTTACGACACCAGGGAAATGCTGCTCGTTCCACGGGTCTTCAAGGATGACGAACCCCCGACATTGCAGGGAAGCTGAGGAAGCTGGGGAGTTTTGAAAGGATTTGCAGAATTCTCATTTTTTAATAACGCCAGAATACGGGAGGAGGGTTATTCCCAGCCCCTGGGAAACTGGTTCGGGAGCAGGTGGATAAAACAAAAGAACAAAATTTCACAAAATCCACCTTGGTTCTGCGCCGGGGACGGAGCTCAGCTGCGAACGCCCCGTGCGGCG
>NW_010544719.1:0-15488 GCF_000687285.1 Phaethon lepturus
GGAAGAAGGGAGGGGTGAGGGGAAGGTGTTTGAAGATTTGATTTTATTTTCTCGTTATCCTACTCCAATTGGCTTGGTAATGAATTAAATTAATTTTCCCTAGGTCGAGTCTATTTTGCCCGTCACGGTAATTGGTGGGTGATCTCTCCCTGTCCTTATCTCAACCCACAAACCTTTCATTACATTTTCTCTCCCCTGTCCAGATGAGAAGGGGAGTGACAGAGCGGCTTTGGTGGGACCTGGTGTCCAGCCAGGGTCAAGCCACCAGACTGCGATACCTCCGTGGAACTCAGGAAGTTATAAAAGGTGTTTGCTAAGTGGAAAATGTATTTGGTAAATACATTTACCAAAACTCCCTGATACCTTTGTGCGCTGCATTGTAATCAGCTCATAGCCGGGAAATACCTGCTCCGAGCTCTCGTTGGTTGGTCCTGCCATTAAACTGCCTCCTTCCGCTAAGCCTTGGCATGGAGCGAACAGCAGAAGGGTATGGATGAACTACACAGGTATTTGAAGAAAACATGGGGATTCCTGGCTAGGCAGAGGCTGAGATGAAAAGAAGAGTTTTCACCTATTCCCTTTATACTCCAGCTGTAAATCATCCGTGATCCCTGAAGAATAATCTCTCCAATATCTCTCAATTGCTGAAAATGGCTGCTGCGACTTCTCTGAGAAGCCTCATAATTTCACAGCGTGTTTGTTGCTTTTCCCACAACTCTCTGCTTTAATATCTAATAACTAAATAATGTCATCAGGTATATGGACATAGCTCCCACTGGCTTCGAAAGCAAATAAAGAAGGGAAATTTACTTCATCTATGTAAATGAGGCCTTATGCTATGCAATACTGCAGACACTAAGGAAGTTATGCTAGCAAAACTCTTTATAGAAGGCAATTCTGTTTAATGCAAGAAAGAAAAATGAAAATTGTGAGGAAGGGAATAGGAGCGCACATTTAGCCCTTTAAATGGTTGCAGCCATAAAATCGGTGCTTAATTCAAAAGCTAGATACTAAGTGCAGTAAGCTGAATATTAAAATAAAGTTTATTTGGCAGTAAGCTGATGAACTTTAAGAGCAGTGAACTGTGTGCCTTGTATACACATATTAAGCAAAAAACCTTTTGGTTAAACTAGTGTTCAAGGTACAATTCAGAGAAAAAAATGCAAGAAAACGCCCAGGATAGGCCAGAATTAATAGTTTGTGGGTATGTCCTGGTTTCAACTGGGAATAGAGTTGTTTTTCCTCACAGAAGCTAGTGTGAGGCTGTGTTTTGGATTTGGGATGAGAGAACATTGATAACGTGCTGATGTTTTGGGTTGGTGCTGAGCAGCCAAGGACTGTCCAGCTTCTCGTGCTGGGCTGCCAGCGAGCAGGCTGGGGGTGCCCGGGGAGCTGGGAGGGGACACGGCCAGGACAGCTGACCCAGGCTGGCCGCTGGGATGTTCCATACCATACGATGACAGGCTCAGCATATGAAGCTGGGGTGAAGAAGGAAGAGGGAGGGGCGTTCGGAGTTATGGCATCTGTGTTCCCAAGTAACCATTACGCGTGACGGAGCCCTGCTCTCCTGGAGATGGCTGAACACCTGCCTGCCCATGGGGAGTGGTGAATGGATTCCTTGTTTTGCTTTGCTTGAGTGCGTGGCTTTTGCTTTCCCTATTAACCTGTCTTTATCTCAAACCATGAGATTTCTCACTTTTAGCCTTCCAAATCTTGCCCCCATCCCACTGTGGGAGTTAAACCCTGGGGTTAAACCACAACAGGATACTAAAAAAGAGGTTTTATGATATTACGTACTGTTTCTAGACTTATTCAGTAGCAACAGTGTCAGATAAGTATTCTGAGGGAAAATAGCTTGACTGGTGAAAGAGATCTATTATAGTACAATGCCTTTAAAGACATTTATTCTAAATTTGTTATTTTTAATGATTACTCTCTTTCTAAGCTTTAAAGTAGCACCCCCACAACACGGTTTTGATTTCAAACTATCAGTTGTCTGAGCAAGTTGAAAAAAGAATGTTTGCCATAACCATCGTGTTTGCCAGAGAATAAAATCCTCCACTTGCTTTTAGTTTATCAAAAGACAGAGGAGATGATGACATTTATTGTGTGTTTTCTCTCTTGTCTTCCCCCTTCCCCCGCCCTGGATACTTAAATATATACTGTTTCACATACCCTTCCACAGGCATCCGCCCCTGATCTCTGTTTCAGAAAGGCTACCAGAGCAAACGACTCTGGTTTATCCCAATTTAGCCTTTCATATGTTCTTATGAGTGTGTAAGCGTTGAACGAAGGTGCTAATGCCATTTGCATACCTAGTTCTCGTTGTGGATTAAGCCTTGCTTCTGGAAAGAAGTGGACATAGATAGTACTGAGATGTCTTAAGCAAAGTCGTATCTTGCTCTCCCGTCTTCCACAATAATGCTCTATCTCAGTTAGATAAACAATCAGGAATGTTTTCCTCTGATGGACAGGAAACCCACCATTTTCTCTTTAAAATGCTAAAAGACATTTATTCTCAGAGACGTCTCTGCGCACAAATGTACTTAACTGGTAGTTGTAACAGAATAATTTACGTGCGTTGGGAAGCAGCAATGCATGTGGGTGAGCATTCTTCTCAAAGGTCCTGTGGACTGAAACACAAATATCTTCAACAGTAACAATTTGCCTGAAAGTATTTACAATTAATTGCTGCTTCTTGATACTTGTTGCACTTGCCGAAAAGTTTCTAGATTAGATGTCTGTTAATTGAGCGTTCAGAGGGGATTTTAATGTGGCATCAACCATACTGACGTATCGGATGGTCATTTAAGCACCAGTAAACTGGGGAATAGTCAGTGATTAGTAAATATATGTCTGATTATACAGTGGTAAGGAGCAGTAGGAAGGAAATTTTAATTTTAATCTTCTGTATCTGTAAAGGAATACTCTAACTTGATCTTCCATCTCAAGTTTAGAACAATTACTCCTGATGTCACTTCTAGGCCTGCCAAAAAAATTCATAAAATTATCTTATATTGATAAGTTTTCAACAAACCATTACTTGGTGGGGAGGGGGTTAAGATATCTTTCTTTGTAGAACTTTCAGTATTTAGCATTTATATTCATACTGGGAAAAATTTAGCACCCTTCCTAAGTATAAAGCATATATCAGTTGCTATGCCCCCAATCTCCTTCATGGACTGTGTTGTCCAAGTCAGTATTTCTAACAATGTACTGTTGTTAGGGGATCCCAAAACACACTGTAGTCCAAGGAAGAATAAGTACGGAGCAAAATAGCTTAGCTGGCGTATCAGTTTCTGGAGAAAATGGCAGAAGGACACACCTGAACCACAAATCCCAAAGGAAACTCCGGCAGCAATTCCATATATAAACATAGCCTATCAATGCTGAATAAAAATTTTTCAACGACTATAATTTACTTTCACAGAAAAGCTGTCACTCCTGCAAGTAAATAATCTTTTATAATAAACTCTAGATGTCACACAGATAATGGGTTCCAAAAAAGAAGTGACTGTTCTTCAGTGCAGACACTCCAAGGTTTTATTGGGTCCTGACATTTTCAAGTATGCTCTAACTCCAAATCTCATTATTTGTACCATATCCCCATTAAAACTCTGACAGTCATGATTTTCCTTCACGTTTTTAGTTCCCTCAGTCTAAACAATCATAGGTCCTCATAAACCGATATGACAGAATCCTAAAACCAGCTCTAATTAGAGTAATCTTGTCCTTTTACTAATTTAAAAGCCCAAACAGCAGCCTATCATCTTGTGCAAATTACAACATGTATGGAAAAAAATCAGTATTAAAAGGTCCTATTATTATTATTATTATTATTATTATATTAAGACACTCACAAATTAACAGCATTTTCTACCAGATAATAGCACAAAAGTTCCAGTATAAAACTGAAAATCATGTATAAACAAGTACATAGCTTTTCATATCACACTCGCTTTGACAGTCATCCACCCATCCACTACGAAATGCAAAACTGTTAATGAAATGAAAACTAAATTTATTAAAATATTGTTCAATGTTAGATAGCTCCACATCCAAGCTGTACAAAGGAAAATCTCTTTTATCCCTTGCTTTGATGAATCCGGCCTGTGATCTTGTGAGCTTCTATGGATGATCAAATTGAGCGGAGAACCCCATGAATCCTAACACGGTACTCTGAGTAATGTCCTTAAAGAACACAGTGTGAGGTATTTAGACCATCTTGAGGACAGCTGCTCCCATCTAGCTACTCATAGCGTCAAACAGCTATTTAGTCAAGATAACGCTGTGGGTCAGCTTTTGAAGCACTCATCTAGTAACATCCCCTTCTATGAAGCAAATTAAATTTGCATATCTTGCCACGTCTGAGAGCATTTCTGTCACTAGAAGGTTTTGGGTTGGCTTATTTGGTTTAAAGTTATTTTATTTTGCTATTTTACTATTTCTCCTTTATTTTATTTATTATTACGATAGTTTTATGGAGGAGAACTGAAAGGAAAGAGAAGCAGCAAAGCAAAAATTACATGCCACGTGAAAATAATATTTATAGTACTTCTGTCCATATTTCTATTACCAGCTGTAAAATTATTAGTTTCACCTGAGCATTACTGTTTAACAGAATAAAGTGGCTACCCAGCGTGATACACAGAAGCTGAGAAGCCATAGGCTTCTGTAGGTGCGTGTGCTCGCTAGGAAGTGTTCTTGCCTCGCGTGGAACTTGAACCCGGCTGTCTTTGTGAGCAACAGCTGCAGAGGATGGAGCGTGGTGAAAGCGTTACCTGCTGCCTTTGCACCGGCGAGATGTTGCTCCAGCACCGATGGTGCGGCTGAGTTTGCACAGACCAGTGCTGCCCGAGGGGCCGCGTCTCCGTGCTTGGCTCTTTACGCACGAGAGCTCGTTCGAAGCCACGCGTGCTGCTCGTCTAAACTATTTGCCCGGCAGCGTGAGCTTGCAGCGGGGGGCACGCGCTGTGGTTTAGGCCTCTTTACTGAGTATTCTGTGAAAGGGATTTGATGCTCGTTTGGTCCAACAGCTTCGCCGATTTAATTCTTTCTTTCCCAAGGTGCTGCCGCTGGCGGGCACGCCAGCACAGGCAGGGCATGGCAGAAGCTGCGTTCGGCTTAGCAGCTTCTGGGAATGGGAGTGTTCCCTAGTGCAGGGCACTGCACAGGATCTCTTAATTCAAGAGACTGACTTTGAGTCAGCCTACCCCTGCTGTTGAATCACGTCGTTGAATGACTGCGTCTTGCCCGACACCTGTGACGGGTCCGCAGGGACCTCGCCAGGAGGACTCGGCAGGCAGGTTCCGGTGGAACGTGTGTTCAGTCCTGGATGTTGGCTTTAGGTAAATAAAGCCATAGGTAAGGACAAGGAGAGCTTGGCGGGATTTGCAGTGGCCAGGAGTACGGTTAAGTACTAGGACAACCGGTAGGATTCTGCAGTTAAGAAATCTTCCATGACTTTTTGTTTGAGGAGTCCTCACAGGCCTGTTAGCTCAAGGAGCACACTTTGGCTGCAGGACCCACTTACCTTCAGCACACGGAGATACACTGAGCTTTTGAGGAGATACAACCTGCTCAAAACCTCCTGTAATTTCTCTCTCTGCTGTCCCTACAAATCTACCACTACAAATCGCCTCAGTGGTAGTTTCGTACAACCATCAGAAGTGAAGAAACAGCATCTTCCACCATCTGCCTCTTATGTCAGCACTAAGGCAATGGAAACTACAGCTGGATCTCCCGAATGCACCACAGTACCGCAGTTTTGTCTGTCTCTGGGGTACCCTGCGGAAGACAGGAGCAGCTCTTCTGCTTTTATAAAGCCAAATCCCGCAACTTCTCATCTCAGTATCGTCTCATCAGTACAGAGCATGGCCCAGACATGGGGTTCCCTGCTGGGAAACTGTCCTGTAGCCTGAACTGTGACGGCCTCTTGTGTACCTCTCCAGTGCGCTCTGCCTATGTGCATATCTCTCCTTCCAGGTCTCCAGTTCCACTGTCCCTCCATTCAAAACTTGACTCACTTGGACTAATGCAGCTCCTGAAGCTTGGGCTGATAAAAGTAGCTGAATCAAAGAGGCATTCCTCCCCCAAAAAAAGGAGTGTGATGCTTTCATTATACAGTTATGCAGATGGCACTTCCCAATTCTTCCTGTCTTAATGTTACAATGAAATTAACATTTTTACATGAATTTTTGTTTCCAGTAAAACATAACGATAATGTTTCAGAGGTACCAGAGAACCATAAACATTGAGACAAGTTCCATTAAATGAAATTCCCTTTGAAGTTACCTCAAGAGTTTTGTCTGGTCAGGTGTCAGCAGAGTACTACGATCAGTCGAAGATCACTGTCATGTTAGAAGAATTTTTGTGCTGACATGGAGTTTCAGACGTACAACTGAATTTCCTTTCTTGTGAAGCTACCATGGCACATTATGGGTAATCATTATTTAATTTAACATCTTCAGTAAAATATCCCGTATATCTTTTTCTTTGTGATATCTCCATTCATTTTCATAATGCCATCTTTTTGTTCTTTGCCACCAGAGAGGAGAATATTCAGCCTTGCTTTACATGAGTCCAGAGAGAGAGTTTTCCATTTACCCAGAGCAGATCTATGCAAAACCCCTTGCAGAATCCATGCAAAAAAGACATTGTCATTTACTGTGTGAGACCTGTTCATTAAACTATGAAAGAAGGGCAACAGGTGATATATTCTCTGGAATATCATTTTCTGCTGAAGCACACACATACCTTTAGAAGGGCTGAGCTGTTAACAGTCACTGCTACTCGAACTGTGAAGTAGTAAGATTGGAAGGGTTGTGAGCGAGGCTGGTAACCCACAGGCTGATGTTGGTCAAAAGAGTTTGCAGAGACACACTACCTCAACTGACAGATTTGGTTCATCCTCTGGCAAGCTGAAAACTTAAAGCATCCGCAGACTTCTTCTGTGAAGAGAAATGTAAACATACAACTACAATGTAAGCTGTGTTATTTGTTTAGAAGTGCTGCTAGCAATCAATAAATATAAAATGCGGTATTGTACATACCTTCTCAAATAGTCTCCTGATTATCATAAGTGAATTCTACTGATGGCTCTTGGTGAGCTTATAAGTTATGTACCAGGCACTGTAATACAAATTAGCCTTTCTGCGCTTCTTGCTTTTTTTGGGGTGGAGAGGTCACAAAAATCTTTGTTAGCTTTGAGATGGTGTCATACTGGACTTCAGTCTAAGAGTACTTTTAAGAGAGACTTACAGTTCTAATTATCTATGAAGATACATTTCAGGGCAGGTTATAATGCTTATTAGCAAGAACTTCAAATGCCATCATCGCCTGTTGCCACTAAATTTCCTGTTAGAAAATTCATGATCTGCAGTTGGCAGATCACAAACACTCCGGTGCGTTTCGCTTTACTGAGGGCATTGCAAGAGTCTAATGCTTACTTAGGCATTTTATTTTCCAAAATAAGTGTTTATCTTTCGGTAGATCAGTAACTTAAGTAAATATGCATATGACCCTATTCTTCACAATTTTATCATATTGCATAGTGTCTGCATTGGCTTCAGTGATGTCACTTGAAGAGTTCAGTAATATTCACTATGAGTGAAGAATATCAGTCTTAATCAGCAGTTTATTTGGGAAGTAATTATTATGTAGCGGTTGCCAGTGTATGCTACTGGGAAAAACTTAAAGGGGAATCTATCTGCAGATGCCTATTTACTCCTTTCAGACTTTCTTGATTGAATATGGCAGCTACATTAGGATCAATAAATCCTGTAGTCTGAAGCATTCTTGGCATTCATGCCTCTAGGTAGATGGAAGGCGGCTGACTAATACTCACTGTGTATAAATTTTCTGCATGGATATCAGCTCAGACTTTTATACAGTGTATTTCGTACGCGAAGATCAGTGCCTGTGAAATACAACATTAAACACATTCTAACTCGAAGTGTGTGAATACGTGGCAAAGACCAGCAATCTATCAGCGACTTTATTTTAAGAAAATGTTAAAGGTCAGTGCGAGGTCTTCTCCAACGCTGGTACCATGCTTAAAGGCTGTGAGGCGCCGTTGACTGGGCAAAGTTGGGTTGTGAAGAGCTGCCATGCCAAGCCAGTGTCGGCACAGCTTGCAGACAGTTAATATGGTGCGGCTACCAACTCTGTGTGAAGCTAACAGCAGGATTTGCCAGGCTTTGCCCAGACTTCTCTTTGCCTGCCTGCAGCTTTGTTTTATTTCATTTAGCTGTTGCAGAAATTATCTAATGATCAGGTGTCTACTGTCGGAATTGTTTTAGCTTTTGTTTAGCTTTGTACAACTGTGTGGTGTAACAGCTTAGTGTTTTATATTCTTGTGCAATGTAATGCTTATTGTTATATATTTTTGAGCACAAAAAATTTGTAGCACAGGCCCAGATGAATACCCAGAGGTATGCCCGCGAGGGGCCAGGTGGGAATGGTGACAGGGTTTACTGCAGACACAACAGCAGGCAAGCTTGAGAGGAAGCTCCTTCTCCACGCCACAGGTGGGCAGGGAGGTAGCAAGGAGTCAGTGGAGGAAAGTGATGGATATCGTGAAAAAAGAGCGTGGCTGTCTTCCATTTACACAATCATTTGTGAAGTTGTGAAAGCAATGCAGAATTTCAGCAGGCCGTTGTAAACGGTCACATTTTGTGCAAGGCAGTGCTGAATTAACTCTGAGATGGTGCTATTTGACCTTCATCTCTACTGCTTCCCTCATTTCCATTCCTCAGTCCTCAGAGCTTGGGTTTTTTCTGTAAGCTCCTTATAACACACTCAGGCTATTTCACTCAAGCCACTCTTATGCAAAAAAGGTGCTCCTTTAGTCAAGTTCAGCCCACCAAAGGGAGGTCACAAAATGTCCTCTACAGTATATGCTGCTTAAATAAAGCCCTGTGTCTGTTCAAAAAGGAATGATACGGATGTGTTTATAAAGTAACCAAATTATTTTAAAACCTCATAAATGATATCGCTTTTTCAGACTAAACAAAATCATTAGGTACAAAATAGAAGCCTTTCTCAAGTACAATTTGAGGTGGTTACCATGGACAATCCTGCAAAATGTATCTTATTAAGAGAGATTGTATCTCGCCTTCAGGCTCTTCAGACAAAGAATTAGTATGTACCAACCAAAATCTATATATTTAACTGCATTCTGTTTTGGCCACAGAAATTCAGTTGATCTTTAAGTCCTTTAAAAAATATACACAAAACACTTCTACCAGATGCAGTTCTAAAACATGTGTGGTGAATTTTATTTTACCCCTATGTAAAGACTTTCAGTGAGTCATCTCCTCATTTTTCCTCTGTTCCAGCTCACCTGTTCAAAACTAGCAAAACATTCGGTACTCAAACCGTGTTAGAATTAAAGGAGGAAGAAAAGACTTGATGCCAGGACAGGAAATGACCATCAAGAACTATTGAAAAGTGAAGATCCATGAATGAGAGGATATACAATGAAAACAGAACTGAATGTTTGCTGAGTGAATTACTGCTGGAAGTACTTAGAATTATATAAATTTGATGCTATTTTTGTGGAAGCAGAAGCATTTTACCCAAAAAATAGGGTACAGAAGGGAACAAAATACATTGTTCTCTTCTGTAAAACTCCTAATGTAACTTTGCTCAGCACCGTGGAGGATTAAGACAACAGGCTTTGATTTCTTGGAGGGGAGAAGTGAAGGTGATGAAAAAGGAGTACTGCAAGTGGCCGGAAATAACTTTTGCTCCTGAAAATAAGGTAAAATAAAGGTGTGTTTCTTCATGTCATCTGATCTTGCAGCAATACCTTTTGCTTTATGTAGGGCTGCTGTGAGGAGGTGTTTCATTAGGAGGAAGAATTAAAGCAGAGCTAAGAAATACAGCCTAAAATGTGAATCAACTCATGCTGTAGGCAGTTTCATTCAAGGTTGGATGCTTGTATGTATTTTGAATATGACCGTCCTCCCTTTTCACTCAGTTATTTTCCATAACCCTCTGCCAAGTACAGGTGTTTTCATCCTTCTCTGCAGTACTGAGTATTACTGTCCAAACTGTGAATAGGCCTGGGATACGTACGCTCAACTGAAAGATGTCAAAGAAATGTGGAGAATGGCCAAACCTCCAAACCGTGCCCAAGTGCAAATCATGCCACAACACTGGGGACACCTTCTAAAAACCACATACCTCAGGCAGAGTAGACAAGGTCAAGAGAGACAATGGTATCTGCTTTTCACTGCACACCATGATGTAAAGGTCTCCAAGTCAATACTGAAAGAGTTAATGTGAGTATCAGAAGCAGTCCTGTTCTCAACCTACTATCAAAGCCTCATCTTTCTCACAGCCTTCCTTTGGTGTCTATGGTGCGCTGCTCAGTGGTGCTCTCCTTGGTGAAGTCTGGCTTTCCTGAATAGTGGAAGCTCTGAAGCACTCCCACGGTCAGATATTAAGGCTACTTGCCACTGCTTATTTCTAAGAAAAGCATGTGTGGGCTGTTGCTTCTTTGCAAGAGAGAAAATTTGTGAAGAATTCAGCATCTTGTTCCAAAGTCATCACACAATTTGGGCAAGCACAAACGGAATAGCTGCTCCCACTGGATGAATGTGGCTTCTCCTAAAGAAAATTATTGCAAACAGAAATTAACTAACAAATTGCACCTTGGAAAGTTTAAGGAATACTCAGAATGACTCACAATACTTATAAAAGGCCCTAATAACTCCGCAGGAACTCACATCAAGGTTAAGTTTACTGACAAACATCTGACTTGCCTATTTTCAGGTACTGCTTTGAAGTACAAAAAATGTCTTTCCTGCAGATGATTGACTTATAATTAATGAATGTTAAAACACCAGTCTGGCTAGAAATCATTAATGTAGTAAGAGAAAAAGAAGGAACTAATTTTTTTTTATTGTACTTAAGAGTGGGTTTCGTTTCTATTTTAGTTATGAAGCATAGCTATGTTATCAACGGAGATTTGGCTGTCGTCATCAAGAATTCGATGCCTGCTGTCATGAGAAGTAAAACCAAAATAAATATATTAGACTTCGCAGTTAGGTGGATATTCGTGTACTTATGGAGATATAATAGACAAAAGGCTAGGGAATGTTAGCAGGAGATTTGAGTATACACACCATTGCATATCCACTTGAAAGAAAATAAAGTAGGGAAAAATGCAGCAGAACATTATTTTGAAAGTGTTATCCACTGGGTTCCCAAAGAGCTACAGCTCATTACCCTCCATGAAAAAAATGGGCACGTACAATTTTTTGCAAATAGATTGAAGTCCTGTGTATCAGCTGTAAGACTTAGCAAACCTGTAATCCAGGAGCGCTTTCCTTGCGACGCTACACAGAGCATTCAAAGCAGTCACAGAATTTCTAGATTGTCAAGTATTTCTAATTCTTCAAGATGGGTATATATTTTATATTCATATCTATATATATTTATGTATGCAGATGTAGACATATATATGCCTAGTACCTGAGATGAAGAGCTGAGGATAATTTTTGTATGGGATATAACTTTATATGGGATATAACTTATTTACACAACCTACTTTCTTAATGGGAAGATCAAGAAAAATAAATAGAGGAAATAAGAAGGCATATTTTATGATGAATAAAAATACTGAACTTTTGAACATATGTCATGGAAATAAGTAATAATGCATCAACACATGAGATGTTAAATTTCTGGCTTTAGGCTCTTTCCTCCCCAGAACATCCTGTAGCTTTGGATACCCACAGGGGGTGTATGTGAGTATGTATGTATGCACATATGCTGCCCATCCCTTACTGCATTATATAAATGAATTATGTGGCTTTTATGCTATGCAAGAGCTTGTTCTGCCAAGAGCTCTATATGCATATTTTGTATGTGCAATGAATTACACAGACTATTTTGCCATTGTTGAACTGCCGAGGGGGGAAAATGATAAATGTTAATGAAAAATTCAATAATAGACACTACTGAATTCAATGGCAATTCTGTCATAGTCTTCATTGGAACCAGGATTTCGGCTCTACTTTTTACCGCAGGCGGAGGCAAGGAAGAGTAAAGATGCTTCATTATTCTCTAATTCACACAAATTCTTCTTTACCTTCTATACTGTAGGAATACTGGTACCCCGAGTTCAAAGAAACTAATCCTTATAACTTGCAAATACTTCTCTCCTACTGAACTCGATTGCAAAGCTCAGAGCTGAGTTGAAAAAAAAACAGGAAAATGACCCAACTGAGAAACAGATTACAGGAAGGAAGGGGAGGAATTTTCTCATAAAAAGGACAGTGGCTGTGCATTAGAGCGCACATCACATTATTTCCTTTCTGTATATCTTGTATTTTAATAAGTTGAGGAGAGGTTATTCCTAGAGAAACTCTAGGATGATATATTAGTTCCTGGAAGGGATTTACAAAGTAGTTGTGCATCTCTTAAGCCTTCTCCTTTTTAAACTGCATGCATCTAGCTCTTTCAGGTTCCCTGCATATCTTTTTTCTTTTAATCTTTGCACCATTCTTGTTGCCCGTCTTCAGAGCTTTCACAAGCAGTGAAAAACAGCATGCAAAATTCTGCTTTCACCAGAGATTGGCAAAGTCCTTAACTGTTTCCCTAGCTTTACATAAAACCTCCTGATTCACTTAAAGCCTGATCCAAAGCTGTTCAAGTCAGCTGGAACAGTCCCATTTGGTACCATGGGTTACCTATCAAACTCTCTGCGGAGGCATCAGAATGCAGATTATTCTGTTTTCTTTTTTTTATCTGACAGTATCTAACTGCAACCTCCTCTCTGAAAGCCATGTGCCTGACATTCCTAAAATAAACATTTCCTCATTTATTGACTACTACTAATTCCTTAGCATGTTACCTTTGGAGACCAATTACATTGCTCAAGTTTGAAGTCTTTATCCTCACTCAGAATGAGTGTTGACATACTGGAAAGAGTCATGAGTATTATCCAAGATTGGGAACACCCATTTTAGACTGAGTGATGATATTGGTTATCACAGAGAAGGATACCAGATGAATCGCTCCTGATCTGCAGAGACCTAAATGAGGATTACATTTTTAATCATAGCAGACTCCATAGTACAAAAAAAAATTAATGACTGGAAGTTTAAAATTGAAAAGCTTGGGTGTCTTTACCAGAGGTGGCAAGAAACCCTTGGAATTATTTACTTAAGAGCATGCATATCTTTAATTTATAGGAGTGTAAATCAAGAGATAGCTCATAGCCTGTGCAGAGCTGTTGTCCTGTTGCAGGACTCATCTGATGAAATTCTGTGACCTGTATAATGCAGGAAATCCAACTAGGTTTTCTTGCCCCCTTTTTTTTAAGCATGTCACACCTTTTAACTTACTTTTACCTTTTCCTACAATTTTTATGCATAAACACATCAAAATCAGTAAATATTTATTTAGGTTTCACTTTTATCAATTGCACATTTTAGTAACAGCCTGTGTATGTGAAATCTTTATCTATTCAGGAAATCAGGTCAGGATCAGTCCTAAACCTTGGACAGAAAGTGCATCCTCTTATTTGAAACACAGAAATTGAGTTAGTTTTATGACCAGTCAATACCAGTCATCTGTTAGTGTTATTCACAATGAGACCTCCCTTTTGAAACATATTATGGAGAAAACCACTTAAATGTCCCCTTTTAACCAAATGGGTTATAGACACCGCTATTAATAATTTATTCCATTTATTCCAGATTTATATTAATTTATTCCCAAATATTTACTTGCTCTAGGATCCTCCTCTTACATAATATTGAATAACCATGCTAAATTGCCATGCTTCATATGTGCATGAATCTGTTGAGCTATGGTAGATATGTTTCCATGCCTCTTACTCGTAGCTAAGGGTATATTGAATTTACAGTGTAAAACAGCAGACTATAAACAAATTTTGCTTTAAATGTTTGAATTGCTGAAGGATACATGCAAATCATTATAAATAAAAAAAATAAAAGCAAGACTATAGCTAAAACGCTTTGACCAGCCCTCCTTTCTCCCACATCTTCCATGCAGAGTGTAGCTGACTTACTGTGGCATGAATCAGAGATGTTTAGCTCATACGCCTCTTAGGATGGAAATCATCAGTGCAAACAAAACAGCTGCTCCTAGAGTCAAAACAAAAAAAAAAAAAAGCAAAGACTGAGCAAATCCTGCTTGATACTATCTATCGTATATGTCCACCTTTAGAAGTGGCTGTAGATCTGGACCTGGAGCTCAAGAAATGGTCAAAAGATCTTCCAAGCGTTTTCTGCTTTGCGGCTGACCGTACCTCTGCCAGGGAAGAAGGCTCAAAGGAGATGACGGGCGAGGGCGTCTTTCCCCGTGAAGATGGGGGAATGACGTAAGGTGTGACTGGCCGCAGCCGTTGCAAAGCAAGGTGACTTCATTTCAACACAGAGGGGAGCGGAGGGTGGCCTTTGTTTTCGGCAAACAACTGTAAGCAGCTGAGCGGGTCAAAAGAGTTGAGTTCATCAAACGAGGACGACGGCCTCCCCGCGTCAGCCAGGAGGAGCGCGTACGTGGCTGACGGAACGTAAAACTGAACGACTGAACACGAGGATTGCGAAGAGAGCTGGAGGTTTGAGCTGCTGCAACCCGCGTCTTCCTTCCCGGGGACTGGAGACGTCCCGCGCGGTGACGTTACCGCAGACCGGTAATGAGGATCGCGTTGGTGCCGTGATTGAACTGTGCGTTGCAGTGGCTGTATTTTTCTAAAGTGTCACTTACATTTCTGCGGCATTTCAGGACACGTTGTGTCGCTGCTGAACAAAAAAAACCCCCACCTAACGTCAGGCATCTTCAAGTAAGTGAATCTGGTATTAAGCGTTACACCGCCTGCGCGGAACACCTCAGAGACGCTGAGCAGAGGGCACCGGACTCTGGCAGAGTTACAGGAACTTTACACACCCACCGGCGCGCCCAGGCGGACTCGGAGGAGTAGTAGCAGGGCATTTCCCTAAACTTCTTGCGCAAAACCACTCTCTTCTCGAAATACTGTAAAGCTCGTCAACTGACGGAAGCATATAAGCATAAAATAAAGGCAAAGGAATCTTTTCTTCTTAAGATTTCTGTACAGTTTTCTTTAACTGAGCAGTGTCACCTTCGTTAATGCTGAGTAGCGTCAGCTTCATTGTTCTTTTTATTAATTTCTCTACTCATTGGCCTTGGACGCATAGTAACACAACAGCAGTTTTATCCTAACTCGATTTCTCATTTCACGAGAGAGCACATGGATTTTCTTTTCCCATTACAAACTTAATTGAAAACGCGAGATGTACAAATCTTTCATGAATTTATATTAGAAAAAGAATGTTTCGAGTCAATCAAACCTTCTGTTTTAGATAAAACTGAAACAAGTTGATTGGTGGGCGGGGACAGGAGCGGCGGCGGCAGTTGAAAAGCCAGCGTGGACGCCATTGCCGCGAAGGGCTCCGGAGCGCGGCGGCCCCTTCCCAAAGCGGCCAAACCGC
>NW_010544720.1:0-895 GCF_000687285.1 Phaethon lepturus
GCGGCCTAGCCCCAAACCTGGGCATTCCTACCCAAAACGCCTTGGGGTTGGAACCTGGGCTGGGAGGAGGCAGAGACCGGGGGGCTGGATACCCTGACCGGCATCTGGGGTGGGGGGTCCCCTCCCCAACGGGCCCTGACCCTGGGAGCCTTCAAAGATCATTTTAATGTGATAAATGTGATTTATTGTTTTCCCCCTTTCCATTATAAAAGGCTCCGCCTGGGATATTTCTCCCCATCACGTTTTTATAGCGAGATCAAGGACAAACTTGTTGCGTTGTGGCGGCGGGGGCTGGTTTATTCCCCCCCCTTTTTTTTTTCCTTTTTTTTCTTTTTTTTTTCTTTTTTTTCTTCTTTTTTTTTTTTTAATTCTTTGGGTTTTTTCTTTCCAAATGCCCTTTACCAAATGGTAAAGCTCGGAGGAGTTTGCAGTTCTCCCGCTGCAATTAAGAGGGAGAGGGAAGCGAGATTTTGATTGCTTCTGCTCGTTCTGATCGCTTCGGAGGTGGGGAAGGGGAGGAGGGGGGGAACGACGACGGGCGGGAATTGATTTTAGATTTCTCTTTTATGTCGGGTCTGGTTTCTGGTGATTAAATTTCTCTCTTATGTGGACTGAACCTAGGGATAACTGATTAATAACATGCCACTTGGCGCCAACACGGGGTCTTGAGGCCTTTAATCGGCAAGATGCACAAGAGAACAGAGAGAAACACAGAGCAGGACAAAACCCCACCAACTATTTTAGCCTGCTGGTCTCTGCCTCGGCGGATTTTTTTTTTTTATTATTTTTTTTTCCTTCTTCTTCATCTTTTCAGTATTTCCTGCTAAACTCGTAAACTTTATTTGATTTACAGCTATTTCATGAACCTGCTTAAACTAACATGTGTTCCGTCTTG
>NW_010544721.1:0-2312 GCF_000687285.1 Phaethon lepturus
GCTGGGGCTTGGGACAGGGTGTCGGAAGGGTCTCCAGTTCGTGCATCACCTATGAGCTGCTTCCTTAAGCCTCTGCTGCTCGTCACCGTCAGAGACAGAGCGCTGGACCCGCTCAGCTCTCCGTCTGACCCAGGAGATCCTATGGCTTTGGGGGGTTTTTTTAACCCTATTTGTGGTAATAATGATTTAGCCTGGATTTTTAGCCAAGAAACAGATTTCATCCAGGATTCCCAAATACAAGCAGATTCTTGAAAGCTTTTCATTTCTCCTCCCCAGAGAGGCGGAGAAGGCCCGTGTCTAAGGACGTCTGCAGGCCCGTGATGCCGCGAGGTGACACTGCCCACGGGAGCCTGTGTCACGTTAGGGCTGAGGCTATTGCATTTTTGGGGGAAATATTGCATATTTCTCTGCCGGGGCTGCGCAGGCTGACGTCCTCCTTGACTTCCGTCGGACGTGCCGGCACCGGCGCGGTAACACGGGACAGGGTCTGTCAAGGCTGCCCCTCCGCCCCGAAGTCATCTCCCCCGACTAACTTCTATGGGGAGTCCGCAGGTACTCAGTCACAGGTGAGATGATAACATCAGCTGAATCGCTGATCTGCTCCGAAGGAGACGATAACAAATAAAACGGAACTTTTACGCGCAGGGACAGTTTCCGCTGGCGGATGCCTGAGCTTGGCTCGCTCCTCCAGCTGCGTGTGAGCTGCATATTGCAGCAAACATCACAGCTCTGTCTGTATTTATTCTACACACTAGGCAGGAAATTTCCATTTCATGCATCACTCACATTTGGTACTGATTCTGCGAAGTCAGTGCTTACACTTAACATAAAACCAGGAGGAACTCTAATTGGTTTGGTGTTGCTATTGTTTGAAATTTCAGTTTAGGCTCATTGGGCGCCAATTTTGTTTGCCTTTCAGTAAAGCTTGTGTTACTAGAGTGAAAGGCAGAGACGAGAAGCTGAATAAAAGGTCAATCTAAGTACTTCAGTTATTTTTGTTTTCTTTAAAATTAACTTTGCTTTTATCATATTCTGCTAGTCTGTAAAGCACAGATAACGCCGTTTTTGTTAACACCCTGAAAAGAGATTATCAGCACCAACAAACGCCGTAATCAGCAGACCTGGTTCTGTCCCGGGTCGATTACAAGCACGCAGCAGCAAGGATCGTCTTAACCTCCGGCTTTGCACATGAGGGACCGTGCGTGGCCCCGGAACGTCACCGGCGTGCCCAGACCGCGCTGGCTCCCCAGCACCTAGGAGCAGCGCACTGCCGACACGCGCGCTCTCATGCCGTGTTGCGGCTTTTCTCATTATCAGCTTGAAGAGGACTGAAACCCTGCACAGAATTTGTTGGCCTTTTCCATGCAGAGGTTACAAGTACGTTGCCAAAACCCACCCTCAGAAATGTTACAGATACCCAAACAAGTGAAATCACTAAAGACAAAGTATCTCCCTCTCCAAAACTTTGCAATATTTCTTGTTTGTCTAGTTATTGCAGTAAACACGAGTTAGAGAGGCACTTTATCGCCATTTCCAGAGTTCCTGGACATCTCTAATGAAAACAGCAAGTCATGAAGCATAGCGTGGCATCAATGCCACAGCAGAGGCAACTGTGAAAAATGAGTTGCGCTTCTCATATTCCAGAATCCTTTTCCTCTCTTCCCAGAGAAAAGAACTAAACTAAATAACTCCATGCCCCATTTACTTCTCACCTACCTGGGGCGAGGGAGGCATCCCTGAGCTCTTCGCACAAGGCACGCCGGAGGGATGCAGCAGCCTGTCAAGGGCGGGGAGGATGAATCAAACGATCAAATTTTAAAGGAGTATTTTCTGAGCGCCAGGGATGCTGGTGTGGAATTAAGAAGCAAAGGAGAATTGCACGCGAAACGCTATGGGAAAGAACACCGCAATAGTTTTGCAGGTTTGATTGTTCCGGTTGCAATGCATGTGAACGCAGCTGACACCGCACGAAATGGTGGCCAGAGAAATCAAGTGTAAAACAAATAACCCATCCGCACAGCCCCACAAACCGTGCCGAGAATGTCGGCACAGAGACGGTGCCAGCCAAGCGGGCTTGTTAAAGAAGAGCAGAGGAGTTCCCAAAGCTTTCAAAGAAAATCTCCAACTTGGGAAAATTCTCTATTTATTTCCAAGACTTCCCCATCTGTGACAATATTTCTGCGGGCTATTTGAAGTGCCAGCTGCAGGGAGGGACTGCAGTCATGCATCACACAGCTCCGCTCTTCTGTGACTTTCCCATCTCAGTAGGACAGCCCTGGGACAGCCGCAGGGAGCACCTCGGGGGCCGCGGC
>NW_010544722.1:0-341 GCF_000687285.1 Phaethon lepturus
ACGCTTCAGGTTTCAAAGCATCTCGCAGAGATATGAAGCCGGGGCTGCAAATAGCAAAGGCCCTGAGGGCTGAGGACAGGTGCAGAGCCTGCTGAAACACAGCTGAAATCCCCGTGGGGAGAGCTCCCTTTGCTGCGTACCCCAGGCAGCGCTGCTGGGAGGGGACAGTGCCCTCGCAGCATCTCGCAGAGATATGAAGCCGGGGCTGCAAATAGCAAAGGCCCTGAGGGCTGAGGACAGGTGCAGAGCCTGCTGAAACACAGCTGAAATCCCCGTGGGGAGAGCTCCCTTTGCTGCGTACCCCAGGCAGCGCTGCTGGGAGGGGACAGTGCCCTCGCAGC
>NW_010544722.1:403-7750 GCF_000687285.1 Phaethon lepturus
CGCGCAGCTCCCGCAGAGCGCGCCTGGGGAGCTCTAGCCGTGCCCGCGGCGGCAGGACTTTTTGCACCGCTCCCCTGCCCGCCGAACATCGCATCCTCCAGCATGGCCTCCAGGACCGGGACGTTCGCTGGCTCTCCCTTATCTCCACATCCCAGGCCCCTTCTACCCTATCTTGCTAGTGAGTGCTGGGAGAAAAAGCAAATAGCTCATCTGCTGTAAATGGCAAGAAGGCTTTGTACTGCCAAAAATAAGAAAGCAGGTAAGTTCTGCCTAGGCATAACTGTTTTCATTTACACAATGTGCTGAAACACCCACTGCCACAAACAGCTCTCCCTGACTCTTGCTAGGGTTCAAACATGGTTTAACACAGGACACCTCCACCTCTGCTCCACAAAAACAGCAAGATCCTCCAGCACAACTGCAATATTATATTCAAATTTTAAATCCACACACTCTGGACATTCAGCGAAGACTTGTTCTAATTCACATCAAATCTGTTCTCAATGCCCTCTTACGACAGCAGCTTTGATTTCTTGCTTGACAAACCAATGTCAACCAATCCCTCTGTAGTTGCTACAAGTTCTTTTTTCTTTTCTTTGACTTTTAGCATAACTTTAAAGAAAAACACCAGGGCTTTATTTGAGAACCAATACATACCTCAGATGACCATTTCCTATAAACTCTAGAGAACTTAAGTACTTTCTGTGCATACACTTAGAACTCAGTGAATCACCCAGGTGTGCATCCAAGATGCATGCTGTGGAAATGAGAGGAGCAAATCAGCTTCAGCTGGTTTCCCAAATTACGACTGTATTTTCATGTGGCCTCTCAGTCCTCTGATAAACCTTAAAGCCATTGGTGAACCCTAATGAAACCTCGTACAGGGCTCCAATCCCAGTTTCTTGGCAAGCTGCACCTGTGTGCAAAGGGTCCATCAGCACAGGTGTAAGGTGGAGCAAGCCTAGGCATCTCCTTCGGCTGACGGTCAGGGAATGGAGGAGAGTGCTGGGGTGTTTGCAGGGAGGTCTAGGGGAGGGGGGGTACCAGGAGCACTTGGAGAAGGGAGAGCTGTTACAAATGGTAGAGCTGGGGCAGACACAGTGGGGATGTAAGGATGAAGGACATCAATCCACCAAAAAGTGAGTCTGCTGGTTCTGCCGCTCACAGGACAACTTGCAAACCCTGGACTTGCCTTCCAGCATACTTGGGTGCTGGTGTGTGAGAGCCTGACTCCACAGCCACCCTGCTGTTTGAGTCACTGAGCACCTCAACATCACCAGTTCACGGGATTTTCAAGAAGGGACCAACAAAGTACAGATACAGTAACAACAGAGGGAAAGATGCACATCAGCTCCATCTGAGGCCACATCTAAAAACCTGAGTCTACACCAATTTTGCAAAAGCCACTAGGAAATCGGAGCAGAGCACAGGAGGAGCTGGATCTGTCCCCAGTGTCATCATGCAGCCTTACAAATCCAAAGTCTTGACTGCTGGGTGCTTCCCATCACTAATTACCCCGGTCACGAGAGAAGTAAATGCAGGTGTGCTGGAACAGGAATGCTCTCCTTCCAGCACACAGGCACAAGTATCACACCTGGAGCCAGCGGCCCCTTCTCTGGCAGATACAACCAGAGCAGAGCAGTGGCCTTGCAGGTGACCACATGCCCCATACCTGCGGTACACCCTTTCAGAAGTTTGCCCCATTTCAAATGAACATACTTAGTTCTCACTAAACATCAAGTCTTTGGCTTGAAGAAAGGAAAGGAAGATAAATATCTAAAGCCAGTTTTTTTAATGGAATGGTCTGCTGCACATTTTTTGTAGATTCTTTTTTAGGCTGATCTCATTTTTTCAGCCAGAAAGGAAAACACCTTTTTAAAAAGCCATAAACACATACCCAGGCTGCAGCGTCAAGCACTGTTGGTCTGCTTGGGCTCACTACCTTGAACGTACAAGATGTTGAAACATCTTGTTAAAGCTGCAAGAGACTTCCTATAGACCCTGCATTGGACTTGCAGTCCAAGCTGCACTAGAAAGTGTCTAGCCAGGAGGTCCACAGAGGTAGGTATTCCCCTCTGCTTAGCACCACTGAGGCTGCAGCTGGATGCTGCATCCAGTTTGATGCCCCCCTGTAGAAGACAGGTCTTGACAAGCTGAAGACTCCAGTGCAGGGCCATCAGGATGGGCAAGTGGCTGGAACATAGAAGATGTGAGGAGAATCGGAGGGAACTGGACTTCTTCAGCCTGGAGAGAGTAGCTAGTATGGGGTTATGTTTTGGATTTGTGGTGAAAACAGTGTTGATAGCACAGGGATGTTTTTGTTATTGCTGAGCAGTGCTGAGACAGAGTCCTGGCCTTTTCTGCCTCTCACACCACCCCACCAGTGTGTAGGCTGGGGGTGCACAGGAAGCTGGGAGGGGACACAGCTGGGACAGCTGACCCCAACTGACCAAAGGGAAATTCCACACCATATGATGTCATGTTCTGCATATAAAGCTGAGGGAAGAAGAAGGAAGTGGAGGACATTTGGAGTGATGGCGTTTGTCTCCCCAGGTAACCATTATACGTGATGGAGCCCTGCTTCCCTGGAGATGGCTGAACCCCTGCCAGCCCATGGGGTGAATGAATGCCTTGTTTTGCTTTGCTTGTGTGCGCGGCTTTTGCTTACCCTGTTAAACGGTCTTTTTCTCAAACCATGAGTTTTCTCACTTTTACCCTTCCAGTTCTCTTCCCTGTCCCTCTGGGGGGTAGTGAGTGAGCAGCTGCGTGGGGCTTGGCTGCTGGCTGGGGCTAAACCCTGACAGAGGGGAAGGCTGCAGTGGGACCTAATTGCAGTCAGTCATCCGCTGCCTAAAAGGAAAGGATTTCTAGAGAAGACAGAACCAGGCTTTCCTCGGAGGTGCACAGGGGAAGGACAAGGGGCAATGGAAACAAGCTGTAGCAAGGGGAAAACTCCTTGCCACAAGAGTGGTGCAGCCCTTGGTCAGGGACCAGGGAGGTGGTGGGATCTCCATCCTTGGATATTTGCTGCTCAACTAAGCAAAGCCCTGGGCAACCTGATCTAGCTCTGGGAGTAGGCCTGCTCAGAGGAGGACACTGGACTAGGAACTTCCAGAGGTCCCTTCCCATCTAAACTTTCTGTGACTTGGTCTCAGAAGAATGCGCAGGTCTGTGCAACTGTCCAGGTTTCTCCTCTGAATGCCAGGAGGTTACACAGGATGGGAACTGGGCTCCAAGATGATCCCCTGCACTTCACAAAAACTTGCTTTCTTCAATCACTTAATTTAGCCATCTGAAGCAAAGTCCTCACTGCTGTGATTCAAGTTGGAATTCCGATTTTAGTTCAGCCCAAGGGGGTTCAGCTGCCTTTGCCTGACACAAACTTAAACCACCATGAGCTCAGACATGGTTGAAGGTCACCTTGGCTAAGCCCCTTGCTTCTGCAGCATGAGAGTGAGTCAGCCTTCGGCAGACCATCTAGTATCTTGCTCTGCACCTTTCTCATGCTGAGAAGCCCTTGTGCAGCTTGCAGACTAGCCAAGCATCATCTTGAATGATTCTCGATATAAAAGTGTACAAGTTAGTCGATGTTCCCAGCCCCTGGTCAGCAAGCAGTACCCATCAGGCGTATGTTCACCCTTTAGCCTTTCCACAGCAGAGCAGGCCAGTGCCAGAACATTCATGGCATGGATGAGATGAGTAGACAGAGAAAAGACAGGGGATGCTCCAGACAGTGAGAAGCTCTGTCATCTCAGCTGCAGAAAGCAGAGCCCAGCACACACCGTCATCGCTCCAGGCAAGCCAGCCATCAACTAGAAAGATGGAGACCCTCTCAGCCTCCCTGAAAGAGGCTCATGCCTAATGAAATCCAACAGGGAATCTGCTGTCCCTTTAGGAAACACAGACTTCTCCAAGGAAGATATGGATTTCCTCTGGTTTGATAAAAACCTCACAACCAGCAGCCGTTAACCTGAGACACACTGAAATTCGTATTTGAAAAGAAACACCTGGAAGGAGTAATTCTGGATCCATCAAAGCACACTGTGACTTCTGGCTCTCTAAATGACATGCTAGGCATGCAAAACATGTAACGCTATCTGGAGTTATCGTCATCAATCAGGACCCTAGAGTGATGAAGTTCAATATGCCATAGACAACACTTACTGACGCTGCTGCTTCATTCCCATGGGGATCCTCATGCCGGAGCTGACATTCCCATCCTTGCACTTGACAGCTCCACAGCAAACGCTTGTTGTCCGAGGTCATGCATGCACCAGAGTAAGCTCCCTGTGCTCGACCAAAGTGACCTCTCTCTTCATCCACTGATGCTGAGGGCAGCCTTACGCTGGCTGCACTCTCCTGGACCTTCCTCTCCCCTCGTGTGCCAGGGGATGCAGCTCACCCAGTTCCTAGCCCGGTACTCAGAAACTGCCTGTACCTCCTGGCTCTCCTCTCCTCAACACTCATGCAGCCTGCAAGCCACACAATTCAATACTGGCTCTTAGCAAGTGGTCTTTCTTATCAGGGCCATCCAGCAAATAGCCTGGATGTTCGGTGACCAGGCAACATGTAACAGGGTCAAACTCTGCCAAAGCTCTACTACAAACCATCCCAGCTGTACCTCCCCTTTGCATATTTTTAAGGCACACACTTGTAAGCACAGTTATGTGCTCTCCTATTTAAGGTGAGGTTCTCTCATGCACCTGGCATGTACTTAATTGCTTAATTACTAATCCCTGTGAAAAGCGCGTGGGCACACGAGTCATTAGTGGCAGTGTGCACCCAGTTCCTGCTCTGTAACTTGAACCCTTCCATTTGCAAACTTCACAGCCAGAACAACCCCTCTGAAAAGGGATCCTGGGTTTATTGCCTGAACTTCTGTCAGTCCTCAGATGGACTCCTGCTTCTCTAGCACACTCTAGTTGCAGGGAACAGCTGAACCTCATGGATGCCATGTGAACACTGGAGCAGAAAGGCTCCTGTCTTGCACTGAGCAGCGCCCTGGACCCCCCGACAAGCAATGGTGATATCCTGTTGTCCTGATGTCCTGTTGTCCTGGCCAAACAGAGGTCCTGCCAGACTGCCCGGAGCAAAACACAGCGAGCTGTTAGTAACACCCACATCTGCACGTGCCTGATCCCACCTCACTGCTGGTGCAGCTGAAGCAGAGGAAGTGAAAGTGAAATGCTCCATCAAGGAGCGGCTAATAAGCCCTAGATAGGTTGATGCTTAATGAACTCCGGAGCAAAATGAGTACTGTTCCAGCAGCAGTGAGCATGTGGTGTACGCTGTACACCGAATCGAAATGAGACATGTAACAGAGGTGGGACCCTCACACAATCTTCCAAGGCCTGAAGACACAAAGATACCAGCTCCAGCTGGGAGAGCTACTAAACCACACAGTGCTGGAACAGGGTAGAGCTCTGGGGAAGCATTCTGTAGCTTTGTTTCCATGATTCTCCCAGGGCATCCACTACTGGTTGCTGCCAGCCAGAGTATCCCGTGCTGGACAGACTTTGGTCTGACCCAGGATAGCCTCTGATACGCGTTTATTTCATTCACCATGAATGAGCAGGAGGAACTCCCTCCCAGGAGGGTGATGGAGCTCTGAGACAGGGCACCAGGGAGGTGGGGTCTCCATCTTTGGGGTTTTCTAGAGATGGGCCATGTGAAGCCACAACTTCCCTGGCTGAGAAAAAATCTGCTGTGAGCTGGGGAGGGACTAGAGAACCCCTGAGCTACCAGCAGTGCAGGTCTCCTGTGACAAACAACATGCGGCCGTTTCGCAACATGGAACCATGGAACAGAATTTTTATCTCCTGTTTCTTCCAAGAGTCTGGTCATTTTACAAAGTAAACACATTTAACTACAAGTCCCTGCCTGGAATAGAGATGTGAAGACAGAGTCTTCACTTCCTAGCTCATGATTTGCAAATGGCTGTCAACTGCACAGGAAAAAAAGTCAGAAAGCAGATCCCACCCTCTTCCCCTTGAGCTGCGCTGGGCTTTCACAAAAACTCCACATGCCTGGAAAACAGTGAAGCAGCAAACAGAAAAGTAAAAGAATTAACCTGCAAAGATTACATTCAGTAGCACATCACTCTAGGGGAGGGACTTACACATCTAGCAACAGGGGACAGATGCTTCGTACAACAGGATCATTCAGGATCTCTTGAAAAGGTAAATCAAACTGGCCTTCGGGTGAATGAAAGTAAAACATGGGCAAAGGAAATCAGTAACATGATAGAACACATCTGTTTGACTTTCCCAAACACACCAAGCAGGAGGGGAGGCTGCAACATACTCCCAATATTATGCAAAAACATATTATCTGCAGAAAAGCCAGCAGACCATCACAGCTGAGAAATGTATGGCGAAAAGAATAGTCAGGCTGGAAAACAAAATAGTGCTGAAGGGGTTGGGAGGAAAGAGCCATGACAGGAGGAAAACAGGGACTTTGAAATGAGCAGCAGTGAGCATACGATGCAGCATGCTTGTTGGAATACTTGAATGCCCAAATGTACATTAGGGCAACAGGTACAAAGGCTGTCCGGAGACAACAGTGCAGACCCTTCTTCACCACTGCAAAAAGCATTTGACAGTGCCTGGCTTTAATGTTGTAGCTCAGCTCTTCCTTCCAAGAAGACAAAAGATGAAGGGCTCACTTCATAACCTGAAGCAGGGCTTGCATACTCAAAAGCTTGTCCAGTGTTTGCTCTACCAGGTAGTCTGAGAGAAGGTGCCACCTCTCGGCACAAATCCTGTCTCTTTGATGAGAATTGAGGAATTCATTCTTCACTCCCACGTGAGCTGGCAAGTCACACATGAGGGATCTTACATACACTTAAAAATAATCTCAGCCACGTGGCTGAGCACCTTTCTGGCTCAAGGCCCAATACCCAAGGAAAGACGTGAAGTGGCTACAGGGAGGACCTCAGCCTAGGGGTAGGCCAGCCAGTCCAGAAGGGTGGCAGTGGGCAATGGGTTCTGCCCAACCAGCCATCCAGGGGCATTTAAAAAGCAGCAGCAGATAGATGAGCACATCAGGATGGCATGTGAGCGGGGACAGAAGCTGTGTCCAGCTGAGTGAAGCAAAGTTATCTTTGAGATAAGCAGCGCCTTTCAAGCAAGGCAGTGGCTAATTCAAGCCGGACAAGGTATGGCCATGGAAGATACACCACAAGCACTCACGGGATCTTTGCCCCCGCTAATCGCTACTTTTCCCGTACAAGAGCAGCGCAGCTTTCTGTTGATCCATCCCCCGCAGAACCGCTCCCTAGCAGAGCTCCACGGATTACGAACGCAACCGCAGTCAAAAAGAACCACCAGCGCCGCTCGCAACCCGCTC
>NW_010544723.1:0-3076 GCF_000687285.1 Phaethon lepturus
CCACTAGCTTGTGAGCAAAGACCCTCTTCACACTTGAGAAAGGTGAATCCCATCTGACGCCAGCAAGCCGGGTGCCATGTAAGCCCTCCCATTATCAAAAAACTCAAAATTGTGGCAGTGACACCAGCCACAGAGACATGTATTAATAGACTGGGCCCATCTGTTTCTTCCAGTGTCGCTGCCCGTAACAAAAGAGAGAAAAAATCTTCCAGTGTCACTGCCCGCAACTGGAAGGAGGGAGGAAAAAATAACCTGTGCTCCAGATTCCCTTAACAACCATCCCAAGGCCCTGAAGTCTCTTGATCACCCGTGGACTACATGTTGATGCTTCCTTGCCACCCACATGGAAGAGCAGTAATGGGTAGTAGTTGGAGGGCTGCACCAGGCTAGGAAGTTTCCTAGTGATGTCCTTAACCCAGGCCCCAGGGAGGCAGCAGACTTCCCTAAGAGGAGGGTCTATCTGACATATTGGACCTTGAGTTCCCCTCAAAAGGTAGTTGCCTACAACTATAACCTGTCTTTCCTTCCTCGTGGAGGGGGTTGTTATGCCGGGGGTAGGCCTTTCTGACCTTGGCAACACCTCTGGTGTAGCTGGACTGTCATCCACATCATCCATGGACTGGCCTTCCACATCCAGAGCCTCATACCTGTTGTACAGAGGCACCTGGGGAGGCGAGGTGGACAAGGAGGGTACCTCCTGCCTCCTCAAGCATGGACTTGCCTCCTTTCCTTTAAGCCACTGCCTTCAGCCTGGCAGGGGGAGGATACAGGACCCCCTTGATCTTGTGTTGGTTGTTTTTTTTTTTTTTTTGGTGGCTGTTTCTGTCTCAGGGAAGGCAGAGCATTATTCCACAAGTCCATCTCTTTCTCTGGCTCCCTGATGCTCCTTAACCTTTTTATTTTCTCTTGTAGCTCTGCCACCAGGCTTAGCAGATCATCCACCTGGTCACACCTCACACAGCTGTTCTCCCTACTGCCATCAGTTACCAGTGAGAGGCTCTGGCACTCCCTGCAGCCTGAGACCTGGATGGCTGCATGTTTCCATGGGAGCTCTGTCTGGGTTGCCACATTCATTCTGGCGAGTGTAGAGGACATGGCTTTCCACCAGGTGGCTACCATAGCTAAGCTCCTTCTGAGAGGGAGATGAGCACAAATTGAACTCGCCTCTAGAGTTGGTAGGGCAACTACACCCTTCTGCACAAACTGCCACACCACACTCTCATTGCTAGTTCTCCCTAGGCTGCTTTTTATAGGCATGGGGAGTGGGCCGCCATTGCTCTGGTAACACCCAGGCCTCATCAGTGTCTCTTGTGAGAGCTGCCGGCTCCTGGTGTGTCCCTCTGTTGCCCTGGCATTTCCCTGTCTCAGGAAACCCTCCATAAGGAAGAGTGAGTAGGAAGAAGTAACAGAATTTAGTGAGTGCTTACACAGAGAGGTGGTAAAAACAAGAAGTTGGAGTCGAAGTGTTATTATCAAAATTGTGTGCCAGGAAGATACTTAGAGATGTCATGAAAGTGGTGGAGTCCTGTTAGTAAGACTTTTTGAAGAAACAAGGGAGATGTATTTTTAAAAAAGGGTTGAGAAGACAGGAGCAGATCATATTGTATTTCAGAATATTAGAAACAAATATGTTTTATATGGAAAGTTGAAAGGTGAAGATGAATTTCCTTACTCATCTATTACTTAACTGTTTTTGGTTTGGTTGTTTGTTTGTTGTTGGGGTTTTTTATTTCTGAGAGATGACTTGCAGAAATTTATATAGTTCTATTCTTTTTCTCCAAATCTCATACTTGCTTATATGAAATATTCTTATGTTGCAGGGTTGCTAAGTATAGAAAAACAGTCTTGAAAATGTTGTCCAGATTCTTTCGAATGCATGGCCTTTTTGTAGCCTCTCATCCATGGGAAGTCATTGTGGGAACGGTGACTCTCACCATCTGTATGATGTCCATGAAGATGTTCACTGGGAATGATAAGATATGTGGCTGGAATTATGAGTGCCCCAAACTTGAAGAAGTAAGGATTTAAATTCATGTTCTAGTACTTACTGTTAATCTGTAGATGCAGGGTTTTTTGTAGAATAAGATCAGGTCATGATGTATTAGGAGGAAAGTAGCTATACAGAAACTTCTATATTGCTGCCTTTTCCCATGCTAGATATTAAAGCTGGGTGCAAGAAGCGATGCACCTACAGAAGGTTTTCATCAAGTCTAATTTTCAGTGGCATGGTATCCAGCAAGCATTTGATTACTCATATTTCTTGCAATATTTTAATCTTTTTAAGACAAACTAGCAGTGACACTTATTTTATTCCAAAGCTTAATTTTTAGTGCAGCTTCACAACGGATTTTTTTTTTTGTTACTGAGACTTAACAAGTTACTACTTAATGTAAAATATAACTAAATCACTTTGTGTTTCAAACAGGATGTTCTGAGCAGTGACATCATCATCCTAACAATCACACGCTGTATAGCAATCCTTTATATATATTTCCAGTTTCAGAACCTAAGGCAGCTTGGGTCAAAATACATTTTAGGTACTGTATGGCTTTTTCTTTTATTTGCTGTATGCATTTTAATTATTTTTTAAATTTAAATTGGTAATAAATATAAGAGTTTTAATACTGATGTACAGAACAGGGTTATTTTAATTCTTTGCTAGATAGTAGAATAAATGTTCTGCATAGATCAAAGTTCTTTTTTTAAGAGAGATTGTGTAGGTTTATATGAACTTTGGAAATGTGATTATTGAAATAATTGTTTATTGTGTGAAACTAAAAATATAGAGCTGTTTAAGCCAGTTTTCAGTTTTGCTGCTAAGTGAGAAGGTTTGTGGCTTTTATTTCTCACAGTCTTACTTTGAATGCAGTACAAATTTTAGATTTAAATATCTGTATAAAAATAGCTTCCTCATCAGTTTGTATCTCAGCTGCTGTTTATGCACTCAGCGATGAGAATTTCCATGTTTGCTTCAGAATTGATCTAAAGGCATAGTGTTTCTTTTCTTTCTTCATTTTTTTCCCCTCTCCCAATACATATAAAAAAGAATTTTCCTTTTTTTTTTTTTTTTTTTTTT
>NW_010544724.1:0-7643 GCF_000687285.1 Phaethon lepturus
TTTGCCGATGCGGCTGCAAAACCAAATGAAAAGGAGGGCAGAGCGCTGGGCCCCGTCCCCCTTTCTCTCCTGCTTTTTCACAGGTAGAAGTAGTCATCTTTCCCTTTTCTCTGGGTTTAAAATAAAGCCTGAAGATTTCCTTTCTGTGCCTGGAAGTGAAAATGAACAGACCTGCAGCTTAGGGAGCAGGTTGGACATGAGGAGGTCCGTAGGTATTTTCAGTGTTGCCAACCGCTAACGATATACAGTCGCCACTGTATTTGGTATCAGTGAAAGGGTACTGATGGCTAAAATACCGCAGCTTGCACTTAGATGGATTTAGTTCTCCTTAATCTGAGGCAAATGCATCTGTTTCTCCTCTAGCCCCAAAGATAAGTTATGCAGCTCTTTGTAAAACCTCAAGTCGTGTTTTGTTTATTTGTTGTCTTCCTTTGGCATAAGTGGTTTTTTCGTATTTTATTTCCACAGCATTACGGGCTCTTCATTGCTTGCTCTTTGATAGTGCCCCAGGGGTTAAGGCAAGGGCAGGAGTACAGTGGAGGCATTTCAATGAAGCAGAAAAAAAGCCTCACAAGAAAAATTGTCCGGATAAGGATACATCTGAGTGCTGCATACAAACCCTCCTCGAATGCCACAGCTTCGTGAGAGTCGCTGTGCCAGGGGCTAGAAAATGTTCCTGTACCGAAGGAGTTTTTTAGGGTAGTTTATATGGAGGTTTCCTGAATTAAAACTTTTTTGGGCTGCACGCGCATGTGAAGGCTGTTCTGCAAGTGCAAGTGCAGTGCTGGCGGGGTTGGACGGTGGCACGGCGTGAAGGGTGCTTTGTGATGTGACGTGTGTCTCATGGCTGCCCGTATTTCTGACCCCAAAATGCTAGTGAGGAGCATTTGCAAACCTCGCCTTTTCTCTCGGGTCCTTTGCAAGCGGCACCCAAAGTCCACTCTAGAAATTCCCCTGAAGAGGCCAAACACGTGTGAGGGACAAGGCTGAGCGTTCGTGGCCGGCTGACCTCCATCTAGCGCATTCCCTTTTTCCTCCCCCGTGGATTTGGCGTGCACGGGGGTCAGGCCTCTGCGCACCGAGCCAGGGCGGCAGCGAGGGCAGCTTCCCTCGCTCCGGGGCAGAGCACGCACCGCTCGCCGCCGCAGGCACCCCAGACCTGCCTGCAAGATTTTCACACGGTCCTTCCCGCGGGGTGCTCAGGCGCTGTTTTGAGCCTGCCAGCGTGGGCGTTAGTTAACGTTACCTGTCTCAGGCGTTAGACCGAGGCCAGGAATTGCTTCCGAAGAGGCCGATGAGTGGCCGCTACGGAGCAGCGACGTTTGGTCAGTAGCTTGCCAGGCTGAAACTGCAACGTGGCGCACAGAGGTGATGGGTTCCCACCTAGTCTTGTCCGTCACCGTGCCCCTCGGCCTTTCCGGCTTGTTTGCTTTGAAAGAAATAATTTTATAAACCAACAGGACTATGCTGAGAAATCTTCCTTGTGGTGGGGAACAGCTTCATCTGGATTTCAAAAACTATACCGAGTCTTTGAACTTCCTCCTGTTGCTGCTCACCTTTTTCTGTGCGCTGGGTAATTCAGCTAGGGGGGAACCACAAACAGAGAATTCTATTTCCCTTGAAAATTTTTTTTTTTTAAATGTATTTCCTAATTAAGAACTTAATGTCAAGGCAGAGCAAAGCGTCGGGTGGACGCTCGCTTTACTGGTGGGTGACGGCAGCTTTTTTGTGCCTTTATATCAGAGAGGAAATCTTAAAGGATGGATGAGGCGTACAGAGTTTGGTCATGATGCAGCAGTTCTTACCTCCATGCCACTGGCTAAAACCAGCTGAGAGCTGCGTAGATAGCTGTTACCATCTGTCGGTTGTGAAATGATTTGATAGTTTCGAGCCATGTTTCTACGGGATGAGTTTCTGTTTAACAAGAAAACACCAGTGAAACAGGCTTTAGCTCTTGCTAATTGTTGGAGGCCAGAGATTGAATAGATGATGGAAACTGAATTTCTTTCTCATCTAGCTCTTGTCAACACTGCGTGAAAAATAGAGCAGGCCTAGAATCAGGAAAACAGCTTCATCAAATTTTGAGCTTTCAAAGTTATTTTCATTGTGCAGGGACCAGAATGGGCTTTTTTTATTTCTTGTGAAATAGGCCACAGCATCCTTTAATGAAATTTGTTAGCAGAACAACTCTTGAGATATTTAATTTACTGAAAGTATTTTTTTTTCAGAGAGCAAAATCACTCAGTCGTAACTTTGGTGTTAATTTTGTTTAAAATGATGGTAAATTTTTGCAAAAAGAAGGGAAAACCCTGAAAAGTGTCACTTTTTCCAGCTAAAATGTATTTAATCCAAAAATTCTGTATTGCTCCCAGGTGAAAAATGTGTCCCAGCCATTACTGAATGATCATTCAAAGACAGGTTTGGGTTTTGCAAGCTATTTTTTTGTGTGTAATAATTAGTAGCGACACTGGAAATCAGATCTTTAGCTGACGTTCATTTGAACTCCCTGCAGTTGCCTGTCTTTGAACATTTTTCGAGACTTTGAAATGCTTGCACCTTTTTTTTTTTTTTGCATTACAGCCGTGCCAGCAGACTTGAGCGAGGATTAGAATCCTGTTGTGAGCAGAGTTGCACAAGTGTGTAGCAAGAGCCAGTTGCTATCCCAAAGAGTTTTATAATCAACATAACGAAGACGGACGACATTTGGGAGTGGAAGCAGGCAAATGGAGACGGAGGAACTTGTCCAAGGTCAAGGCTGGGACGAAATACAGATTTCCAGCGTCCTTGTCCAGGGCCACGACTGACTCAAGCTTTCCCACCCTGACCCCTTCTTCAGCATTTTGCAGTTGAGTGGACTTTTCCTCTGGCCTTCCCTCCCATTTCACACCACCTTTTGGGGAGCCACCTCCTTCGCCGTCAGAGGAGGTTGCTGAGAGGAGAGGTCAGACGTCTGGGGGGAAGGCTCAGCGGCCGGCTCGCCGGGCTCCGAGCCCTATCGCCAGCAGTTGCCGGAGCCAGATGCTTCGGGGGGGATAAAGAAGAAACCCACAGCAGGCAGTTATGAAATGGCTTACCCCTGGGAAAGTTTCCTTTGAACTGCTGTCAATTAAAGGATGACTTGTGGCCCCGAGCACTGTTTTTTTTTTTTCAATATTTACTATTTAAATTCTAGATGTTCTTGTTACCCAGACTTGTTTATGCTTGGTCTGCCTAATTTAAGCTAAAACAGCTCCTCAGGGCAGAGTTCTGGTCTTCTTACGTTTCTAAGTTACCACATTCCCCTAAAATCGTGCAGATTGTAATAAATAAAATAGCAGTGCTGGGTCCTTCTGGTTTTAACCAGCCATTCCCAATCTTTCCTTCTCTTTTTGGTGTTGCTTAGGCACACTGCTGGGGTTGAAAGCATCTTCACCCCAGATTTTAAAACAAAAGAAAATTGTATTCCAAGACAACCAAATCCTATTCAAAAAGGTGAGGACCATCTTTGGGATGCCCGTATCTTTGTTTCTGTGAGCTTTTTCGTTTGGGAACCTGAGGCACCAAAAACTCCTCAGCAGTGAAATTCAGTGTCAGGAGTCAGACCTTCAGCTGGGATAAGTCAGGCTGCTTCCCCGGCGGTGGGGGGGATCTTCAGGGCACGGCACCTTGGGGGCTGCTCCAGGGGCGCCTGCCAGACAAGACTCATTTTGGGGATGGCTCGTGAAGTGGCGTGAGCCCCTGAGGGCAGAGCTCCGGGGAGGCCACGGCCGTCCTGCTGCCTGCTCCTGGCACGGCAGTCAGCCCGGCCGAAACCAGTGCGTGGTGGGAGAGGTGGGTTCCTCAGCTCCTCCCCAGACTGGGCGAAGGCGACGTAGCTCATATAGGGTCTTTCCCAAGCTGGTATGTCGGATGACTTTGATACCACCTATCCTGGAGCTTGCAGGACTTTTCCCTAAAGTCTGTTAACTGCTCCAGAAAGTGCTGGTGAACTCGATTTGTGCAAGCACTTACGGCAAATTTCTTGCGAAACGTGCTCGGTAGGGCTCAGCGCACGCGCTAAGGAGGTGTGCGTGCTGAGGTTGGGAGCAGCCACCACTGCTCTTGAAAAGGAGGAGGTACCACCGCACCTGCGAGACGTGTGGTCCTGAAGCAAGGCGTACTTAACGTCAAGAAGGGTTTGGCACAAACCCCTTGGATCGTACACCTCCACCGTGATATTGTGGATGGCTTTTTCTCAAAGCAGGACAAAGAAAAAGCTTTTTCAGGGCAAGATTAGTTTATTTGATGTGGTAGTTTGATTTAGATTTCATTGTGCTTGTCTAAATGTCACTAACCTAGCCATGAAGCAATCGAGGAAACCGCATTACAGCTACACAAATGTTGTGAATTAAAAAAAAGAAAAAAAAAGCCACCCAAATGCAACTCTCTCTGGTCCGGCCTTACTGAAACAAACAAAGATAAACAAAACCTTATGTGAACTCTGGCCTAACCCTTGTCCCCAGGTCTGGCTGAGATGGAAGATGAGTCATTTACTGTGGCATGATGGTGAAAATGAGCATCTGGATTGGGTTTCTAGCATGTAAAAATCCACACTCTGCACACTGCGGTCCTGCGTGCCTAAGTAGGATGAAACATTGATTTTTTTAGCAAGTAGATTTCTAGAGCTCTTATCCATCTTCCTTCTCCCCTTTCCCTCTCCTCCAGCCCCACGGACCGAACTGGAAGAGGTCAGGCAGAGCACCTCCCACCCCAACGCGTGCCAGCCTGTGTCCTCAGAGGGAAGCGAGCATGCTGCCTGCCTGCTTGGGAGTAGTGCTCAGATGCACGCTTTCACCACAGATGGCTGAGACTGAATTTTCAGTTCACTGGGTGTGTTATTTCTACCCTGTTTGAACCAGAAATATGTTTGTTTAAATATTTTCTTTGAAATTTCACTTTTGGAAATTTGCCTTGTAGCATTTCAGAACTAGTTCACTCGGTGGTTTGTTTAATTTGGGAGCTAATCATTACAATTTTATGGTATTCCTTGAAGTCAGTTATCAGAACTATCCTGATGTAACCGGTAAGTAATACAAATCGTACAAAACCCAGAATGAACCACCTAAAACCGTTTTGACATTACATTCTCAAATTTCGTTTCAAAACTCCAAAATCGGACCTCAAAATGCCAACATGTTCTGGGATGAAGATGCCTAACTCATTTTTATTTCTTTTCAGTATGTCTTTCATGGAACTTCCATTGAGACTGTTACTAAAAAGATTAAATTGGGTAAAGCCTTCAGGTTTTCATTAGAAATTCACTCTTAAATTCTGCCGCCCCTACCCTGCACCTGCAGCAGAGCCGCTTGTGTGAGGTACATGTCTGCATCGAGTCTAGATGAGAGGTTTTTGCCTGGGTCTGAGAAATGTTTGTTGTGGTTTAGCCCCAGCCGACAACTGAGCCCCACGCAGCCGCTCGCTCACTCCCCCTCGGTGGGACGGGGGCGAGAATCAGAAGGGTGAAAGTGAGAAAACTCGTGTGTTGAGATAAAGACAGTTTAATAAGCAAAGCAAAAGCCGTGCACACAAGCAGAACAAAACAAGGAATTCATTCACCGCTTCCCATGGGCAGGCAGGTGTTCAGGTTTCATCAGTCCTGAGAGGAGCATGGAGAGAGCTGAAGGAGAGGTCGGAAGAAGACAAGGTGAGGAGATAGGGCAGCAAGCCTCTAGGTTTAATGTTGAATATGGTGAATCTTGAGGTCATTTTAATTTCTGGTGGTGGTGAGTTCCAAGCCACATAAATCACAGGTCTGCGGGCAAGCGGCCGGGCGCTGCTGTCGGGAGGAGATGGACGGCTGGTGGGGAGAGGTGGCCTCCCAGGGGAGGTGGCCCACGCGCAGGCGCACCGGGCAGCTTAAACTGATCGCCGGCTGCACGGAGGTGTTTGCGTCCTGCCAGCAGGATCAGGGTGGGGGTTTGTTCCCAGGGACCCGCTTTGCTGAGCAGATGTGCTGCTCTGCTTTGCACCAATGTATAACTTCATTTTTTTTTTTTCTATGACAGCAGGAAGCATCAAAACTCTGCTCGCCTCACTCAACCTGGGGGTGAGTGATAAACGGCCACGGGCAGGTGAAAAGCGCTTTGCTTCCTACCTCCTGCTTCTTATCTCCCAGTGCTCAACCCAGTCTCCAGGGTGGCAAGGGCGGACCCCAGCAGCCCGAGCAGGCACTGCCGGGGAGAAGAAGACAACTGAGGCTGAACAAGCCTCCCGGGCAGGTGGCTGATGCTGCCAGTGGCCTGGCAGGATGCACGTGGGAACAACTTTGGCACTCGCACTCTGTCCCTCCCAGAGACCCACCACTCCTCCTGCCAGCCTGGCATCCATCAAACCTTCTTCTGACGGGACCGAGAGCGGGGGTAAGCCCCGGGGTGGCTGAGGCTTGCAGCTGGCCCGCACAGCTCGCAAAGCGCGCTGTCCCTGGCCTTCGCATGAGTCTCCTTCTCATGGGACAGCAGCAGGGCGGCAGGGCTGTACATCACGCCGTCACACCCCTGGTTGTCCCCGCCTGTCTCTGCACTCCTTGCCCTGTGCTGAGCAGAATAGCAGAGTGGAGATAATGATCCTCATTTGTATCAGTTAAGGTCTCAGCCCACTCTGGAATTTACTTCATTAGGACTGTAGGCTGAATTTATTTTCATTTCTCCTACCCTAGTGCCTTGCTGCAGTGTAACTGAAGCATTGCTTTTGAGTGTACTGAAGTACCAGAGTTGTCTCTTCTCATTTCTTGTAACCTTCTTCAGCTTTCTCTTCCTCCCCTTCCCACTTCTCCTTCTCGCTCTCCCTTTTGCACGTTGTTCACCCGCAATCACCCAGCCTCTGACACCGGGCATCATCTGGACTCATCAGCCGCTAGCAAGGAACAGGCAGCAGGCAGGGACACCTGCCGCACTCGGTACGTCACTTGGCTGATGGGTCAAACCGCAACCTCACGGCAGGGAAAGGTGCCTCTCCCTCTTCCCCCAGCTACAGCAGGTCAGAAGATGCACTTAAGCCTGCATGGGGTAAGAGGTGCTTTTGGCTGAGGGAGGGCAGAAAGCTCCCGCTGCCTCTCGGGCCAGGAATAAAAAAGCAGGAGGGGCAAGAGCCAAAATTTAAAAAGGAGGGGGGCAGGTGGGGAGACTGGGAGCGGACATCACGGCCCATTGCCTTTGACTGAGAGAGGTGAACCTGTGCGTGGTGTGATGCGGCTGAGCATATGCGACCCCGATATGGTCAAAAGAGGTACTTCATGCCCAGCCCCGTTCCTCCTCTGACCAGGGGCTGGGATGGGACTGCCCTTTGAGAAGGTCACCCATCCGCAAGCAGAGTGCGTCCTCCCTTTCCCCCTTACTCCCATTTGTGCCCTTGAAGGAGGCAAAGGAAGCAAAAGAAAACCTTTAAAGAGGCCTTGGAAGGGTCACTGCCTCTCAGAGTTTTGGCCCCTCCAAGCGAGGGGCGCAGAGTTTGTGGGGACGTGGCTTTTGAGGAGGTAAGACCCTCTGACGTGAGCAAGAGCTGCAACAGCAGCAGCAGCCCCCGAGGAGCCCATCCCGTGCAGGCAGCTCGTCCCCAGCGGCGGTGTCACGGTGCCGGTGCCCGCGGTGTCCGCCACCTCCCTCCTCCCCTTCCCATGCCTGCGGGGC
>NW_010544725.1:0-6730 GCF_000687285.1 Phaethon lepturus
GGTACCGGCTTGCGGGTTCCTGCGGAGTCGGCTGCTTTGCCGCAGCGTGGCTGGGCTGCGAGTCGGCTCCACGCAGCCGAGGAGAGCCCGGCGCACAAAAAGGGGCTCCGTCCGCAGCGTCCCGGCACAAGGGGAATGGCAGGAGGGGGCTCCAGCCTTTCTTTATGTTCGGTCAGTGCCAAGGAGAAGCAGGGGAGAGAAATCTGGTGATGGGGGTGGGTTTGGGTGGGCAGCATGCGGGGACAGGGAGGTGAGGCTCGGCAACCCTAGGAGCGAGCTGGGAGTGGAGACGGGTTTCAGGTGTACGCTGATGTTTTGGGTAGGGTGTTTTTTGGGGTTTTTTTTCGTGTATGGTTGTCGGGGGTTTTTTTGCAACTGCATTTCCAGTTTTGCACTCAGCAGTCTGCTTGGTGAGACTTTATAGCTACCTCGGTGTTTACGGTGGACTCGGGTGGTACCAACAAGCGAGAGGAGGGGAAATGTCGTCCCTTGATGCCAGTAAGTAGCAGGACAGGTCTTGGGGCAGCAGGACCGCTCCCCAATGCGAAGAGGGGATGCCTGGGACACCGCATCCCAAAGGACGCTCCTCACCGGGAACCGAGCCCTACCTGGGTGCCCTCGTTTGCGTGGAGAGCCAAAGCTAGCAGGAGGAAGCACAGCATGTGATTAGGGTCTGTCTGTCCATCCATCCTTCAATCCCTAAAAGGAGTTTCTGTGTTAAGGACTCGCCAAGGGACTACATTTTTCTCAGTCCTCCCTGATGAAGAAGGTGCTGGACTTAGGTGTGAGGTGAGGGCTCGTTGCTCCTGTTGAACACAGAGTCTAAATCCCTCGTTTTCCCGAACTGAGGTGAAAGGCAAGTTTTTCTTCATTTTCTTCAGCTCTTGGCAGGTCTCCTGGGGGCAGCTGGTCAGAGGCAGCGGTGTCAGCTGGCACACTCCTCCTTTGCGCGCAGTCCCCTCACCCCCAGAGCTGCAAAACAAGGCCATTACTTCCTCCTCTTGGCCGCCTCGCCTCCGGTTGACGGGGCACGAGCAAGCCCTGGCCGTGCTCTGCCTTTACACCGGGGACCTGGCAGCAAAGTGGTTGCTGACATCAGGGTCAAAACATCGGGTGGCCGGTGCAAGCCGAGGCGTTCCTGCGATGCTTGGGGCCCGACGCGGTCAGGAGGGGACCAACAACCTGCAGCAATGGGGAGGGGCAGCATCAACCATGTTGTTTCATAGATATGTAAACGCACCCTCATCTTCTCGGCTTTCCTCCTTGGGGGTTTCTGACCCCTGTCTAAATCATCCTCAGGCTTGCACTAACTCCAAGCCAGCACTCATCTGCAGGCTGAGCTCCCAAGGACTTAAACAACCCTTAACCTTGCGGGCAAATGTGGAGGAACGGGCAACCATGCCAACCCCATGGAGGAGCCAACTGAGGCACTGCTGGTCCTCTGCAAAAACAAGCACCTTGGTGGGCTTATTTGAGGCACGTGAGGCGTTGGTGCATGGGGAACGTGGGCTGGGTGAGCTCCTCCTCAGGTTTGCATCAGGTCTGCTGCTGGTCCCATTGGAGCACCCCTGCGCTCCCGTGATGGCCACCACGACCGAGAGCAGTGTCCTGCAGAAGTGCTGGAAGGAGGTCGTCTGCCCAGCTTTTTTTTTTCTTCTTCTTTTTTGGGCAGACATCACCTGGGAGATGATTATCTCCCATCATCTGAGAAATCTTCCTCTGCCTTTCAAGATTATTCTCTAAAGAAGACTGCTCAATATCAGCCTCAGGTAGTTTCAGAGGTGAGGGAGAAGCCTGTAAAAAGACCTGCCGGTGGCTTAAGCCCATGGCAAAAATTACGATGTGTTGGAGAGACGCCTGCGCAGGGAGCGGGACTTGTTGGGAGATGGCTGTGCTGTGATCCCAGGCACGTTCCGTCCTCCCCTCCACCTGGGAATGGCACAAGGTGTTCATCCCTCCACCCATCCTCCAGGCTGAAGGCTCTGCAGGTGTTAAAGACATCAACTGACCACACTCCTGCTGGTGTTTTTCCATCTGCCTGTGCTCAACAGCTCGTATTTTTTGAGCTGTAGGACGGGTGTGAAGAGTAACGGGGCATTGCTGGGGCACTCGGAGACCCGAATTACCCACCGGTGGGATGGAGCTGGGTCTGGGAGCATGCAATGCTGGGATCTTCCAAGGCACGGGCTTGGAAGTGACAACTCCCATGATGTTAAGTGGCGGAGCGGAGGGGGAACGCAGCAAGCCCTCCAGGCTTGTGTCAGTGGAGCAGAAGGAGAAAAAGTGATTTCTTTCGAGAAACCTCACTTAGACCTGCCGTCTAAAATACTCCCCGTGCCTTTGCTGCTCAACAATGCTTCCCCAGCATTCTCTGGGGAAATGGTTTTCTTCCCGAGAAACGCAGCGGTCTCACCAGGAAGGGAGAGGTGTGGGTGACAGCCAGCTCTCGGGGGTGTTTGCTGTGGGGTGGGGGGGTCTCTATCCCAGCCTGAAATCTAGAAATCCTTTTAGCCCGTCTCACACGAAATTCTCTCCTGTCACCTATCCCGGGTGCCCTCGAGCTTGCCAGCACCCTGGTGAAGCCGTCGTCGGGGAGGTGAGTGTCTTGCACCGTCTCCAGGCTCCTGGAGACCCCCTTACCCCTGCACCAAGTGCCTTTGCGTCTCTTCCGAGCCCAGAGCCGGGCTTGCGCAGGGGCACCTGTGTTCAAAAACCACACGGGCATGGGTCTAAATCCCCTGCGCTTTGTTAAAGGTTAGGCGCGGGGCTTAAAGCTGGGTGAGGCTTTAAGACTTTCCTCGAGTCGAGTCCTTCTGGAAGCGGCTTGGGGTTTGCACCCTCGCCCTGCAGCTGTCCGCTGGCACAAGTTCATTGCCTTCAAGGGAGCCCTTGGCTCTGGCTGCACTCCTGTAAGCAGCTCTGAATAAAAGAAGAGGGGGAAAATGATAAATGACACCCAAAGTTAGCCAGCCAGCCAGGGTAGATGACCCGCAGGCACTGCGCCTAAGCGACCTCGGAAAGAAATTCCAGCTAAATTCTTTTTAAAACGTTAAGGGGAGGTGGAATGAACTGAACTTAAAAATTAACGCTCCCTGACTTTCCAACTCCTGTCCGGCAGAAAAACGATAAACTGGTCCCACGTGTCCCCTGGGAAGGAGCAGGATGCGATGTCGATAATCCGTAGCCATCCCCTGCGAGGGCTTCCCAAAGCAATCGGGGCTCACCAGCTCTCCGGGGGTGTTTTCCAGCCGTTTGGAGGGAAAGTGGAGCAGATAGAAGGGCTTTGAAAATCCAGCTCTGGAAATGTGCTTCTTCAGGACAAAGCAGAGCTTAATTAGGGCCGGCTGGAAGATTTTTTTTTTTTTCTCTGCAAAGTTCCTCTCTTGCAAAAGACATCTTTGGTCAGGATGGGAAGATTATTAGGAATTTTAGAAACGAGGCGGATGCTGTCATCTAAAATGTGTTCTTCCAAAAAAAAAAAAAAAAAGCTCCTTTGGGGGCTTTGAATTGATTTGGTTATTTATTCATGTGACTGTCAATGAAGCTTTTTTTTTTTAACAGAAAACTGCTCTACAAATGGCGCCTTTCCAGGCGTGGTGGGGTGATGGATGGATATTTTGTAGGAAAATCAGTTAAAGTTGTTCAGCCTCCCATTCAAACGGGAGACTTCAATTGCTGGCACAGCAGTTGATCAATTCACCCTCATGCTTTAAACTCAACAACCTCCAGTAACCTAATAAAGATATATTTAAAATATATATTACTGGTTATATGTACTTTAACAAATATACTCCTCCTGCTCCTTTGCCTTGCTTTCCACGGAAGACACTTTAACAGCTTGAGTGATGTTGCTTTTACGATGCACAAGTCGTTTTATTAAACAGCATGATAAAAGTTTGTTCAGGCAGGAATTTCATTAACTTCAGGGTCCTTGTTGCACTTAGCGGCATTGGGCTTGGCATGCAGGAATAATGGGTTCCAGGGCCTGAAATTGCCATTATTTTCCATCCAGTTTATTTAAAAATCATTGGCTGGATTATAAAAGGCTGCGAAACAATGAACGTACTGATGTTTCTTATTATTTGGTGCCGTGCCCAGATGTTTGGTGTTTCAGGGTTCCCTAAGAGCACTTCGGGGTGCCACAGAGGGAAGTGCATCCTGTAAAACGATTCCTAACTCTTTAGTTTTGTCCTCATAAAGCAAAATGACGCGTCTTTGAGAACGGGGTGAGACAGCGGCAAGTTTCTGCCGGAGCCAACGGTGCTGCTGAGGGTTTGGTGAGCATCTGCACCGCGTCTTTCTGTCTCGGGGGCTCTGTGCAAAACGGGACCATCCCGCTTTGCGGAGGGGGAAGCCGAAGCGCGACAAGGAAACCTGACATCCCACGGTGCCGGACAAACCTGAGCGTGGGATGGACCCTTCTTTGTCCTCAAGCCAGTGTTTCCCATGTCCCTACAGCCAGATCCCTCCTGAGGGACAGGCCACCACTGAGATGTGTCCTCTTCCTCAGCGTTGCACGCCCTGTGGGAAGGGATGCGATGGAGACCGGCGGTGCGGGGTCGCCGGCTCTACGACTCCCGGCTAGCTCCCACCCCTGGGATGTACATTAAGAAAAAAACCAAACCAAACCGAAAACCAGCACCTAAATCAGCTTTTCTCCCAGGCTTTTTGCAGGTTTATAGGGAGGATGGATGTGTAGAGCTCATAATGGCTCCGTGGTTAGCATCACCAGCCCCCTCCTGTGCTCGCCGGCCGGTCGTGTGCGTGGGCAACGCCACGTGCTGTAAATAAATGGCTAATGAAAGCGCAGGGTTCTTACGGAACAAATAGCTCCATGGCTTAAATGAAACAGGTAAGTGAAATATGGAGATGCTGGATGCATCCCAAAATGCTCCCAGAGGGTCCCGTGCTGAGGAGCAGTGGGGCTGGTCCTCCCTGCCATGCTTCTCCCAGCCCTCCGGAAAGGACGGATGCGCTCGTAGGGTGGTTTCAGCCTAGCTTTGGATGCCTTTTTGCTGAAGAAATTCCTTGTTCAGAGCATTTAAGTGTCTGTAGCTCTGAAGGAAAGGGTGTGAAGAGGGAGGAGGGTGGGCCGGGAGGGGCGGAAAGCCGTCCCCATCGGGGGAGCGCCCGCGTCTTCGGCGGTGGTGGCTTCATTGCTGTCTCCAAACAGGCTTCGTCAATGGGAATTAAGGTACGACGGGCACGACGTTGCTAAGCTGAGCCTCAGCGGAGCGGCAAAACCCAGACTAACGCAGGGAAAAGCTTTCCCAGCCATAGTGATGTCCAAAGAAGCTGGGGATGTGGGCATTTAGCAATCTTTGCGAAGCTTATACAGAGGAGGGGAAGCAGAACAACCTTATGTTTCGTTTTCAGGGGCTATTTTTCCGCTGGCTTTGCTCTCCGGAAGCTCGCGCAAGCCAAAAAGAAACCCCAAACCCTCAGCAGAAACGCTTGCCTCGGAAGGTAATTCTGCTTGCAAGGTTTGGCAGGTGAAGAAAGGGATTTATTTCTCAGCTGTCCCTGCTGACAACTGCGAGACCTCTCCTGTGACAAAGCGGAGGCTCGGCTGGCGTTAGCTGGGTTTTTTTCCAAGGGCAGATAAGGCTTTTGCGTTGAGTTTTTCTGGAGGTTGGGCCTTTTTGCAGGGCTCGCGCCATGTTATGTGCCAGTTTACAGGCAGAAATGAAAGCTGAATTTAGGGATCTCGTTTATTGGTCTGCTGCTCCAGCCATTAGTCTGGAAACCATTTGAGGAAAATCGATCAAACCATTCTACTCTGATGCTGTTATTGTCATAAGCGCTTCCAGTTCTTCATTTATGGAGTGTGCATGTCTTTTTTTTTTTTTTTTTAATTATTTCAATGTTGACTGATACTGGTTCAGTCTTTTAAACAACTGGCTTCATTGATTAGGATATTCCTTTTAAATTTGGTGGCCCAGCCTGCACTATAAGCCCATCTCCCTATACTGCTGTCATGTTACTGCTGTAAAAAGGGCTGTTCCCGACCAGGACCAGGGTCGGTATTCCCAAAATCCTGTACGCACGTCCTCCCATCAAGCCGATTAACACATTATTACGAAAAGCAAAGTCCCGATTTCGGACCAAGCCGAGCCAGCGGCCGTGCCTCAGTTTCCCCTCCCTCGATGGGTGCCGCTGGCAGGAGCCTCTCCCCCCGCGAGGCAGGGCTGCGCACCCGGACCAGGCTGCGACAGCGCAGGTGCCACGTACGATGCCAGTTGCCTGGTGAGCATTTGACTCGATGCTCCGGGGATTTTTTCCCAGCTGGCGATGTCCAGCCTTCTCTTTTCCGACTGGGAGGCGGATTTACAAGGGGATGCCGCCGGCTGCGGCTCACTTGCCCCCCTTGCCAGCTCTCTGCATGTGGCTCCCGCAGGGTGTCCTAGCGGGCTCGTGTCTGTCTAGTGGTGGGAAGCCCACCCCTAAGGACCTCTATTTAACTGCTTTCTAATCCCTTTGCTGATGGGATTAAATCTAATGATGTAGATCCACATCTAATGATAGATCCATAGATGCACCTATATGGTCCGTAGATGCATCCGATGATGCTTGGTCCATAGATGAACGGCACCTATTCTGGCTCAACCTCCTCCTTAAGGCTCAGGATTTATGCTCCCCGAGTGACTTCTTTTAGAGGTGGTTTCTGCCTGCTTCGGAGCCCTGCGCGGCAACGGCCAGAGGTGGGGAGCAGCTGCAGCGAGTGGCGGCA
>NW_010544725.1:7171-14420 GCF_000687285.1 Phaethon lepturus
GACTCATAGAGCAGCGTGTCCAGCCCCGCCGGGACGGTCCTGGCGCCCATCCCCTGGCGCAGGGTCTGCCCAGCTCCTGGGCTCTGCCTCTGCGCTTTTTCCTTTTGCTCTCGCAAAAATGAGGCGGCATTTTACACAAAATCATGATCTCACCCGGGACCAACTGGCTGGCCTGTTCTTTAATAAAGAATAAAACCCGATCGTGCCGCAGATAAGGCGCATCCACAGAAACCAGCAGCCTCTCCAGCTTTGAGGGGGAGATTTGCGCTTGCCTGAGGTGTTGCAGAGAGGAAGGAAAAGATCCGAGCTCAGCACACAAAACACGGCTCCGAAGAGCGGGGCAGCTCAGGGAGCTTTTCGGCTAGCACCCCCATCCCTTGTAATGGGCAAAGATCCCCCGGGGGCGATGGAAAACTCGCTTTTCTGCTGAACAAAACCTCTCCCGGAGCGTGTTCACCCTCCTTGAGATACAAAATATTTGCAAAAATATAGGAAGCTTGTTCTAAACCCCAAACTTCTCTAACGGAAACCTTTTGCTCTCCTCCTGCAGCCGGCAAGGAGCATCAGCCCGGGTAAGGGTGGGCAGCTGGGATGTGTGGAGAGGAGGTCCCACCCTTCTTCTGCACCAGGTCCCGAGTGGAAATCATGTTGGATTGCAGTAAGAAGCACGTTTTTTCATGTGAGTGGGAGGTGTCTTTTGTCTTTCCTTCTTGGATTCCCTTTCTTCTGGGTTTTTCCATGAAAATAAAAGGAAAAAAAGAGAACGGGTTTTGGGTTTTTGCCTGGGAAGCACTGCCTGAAGCAAACTTTAGGGGCAATCTGAGCAAACCGTGAGCCGTGCAAGAGAGTGGTGGTGGGCTGCAAGGGTCTGGTGGCCACAACCCTTCCCCTGTCTCTTTGGAGACACGCAGCGTGGCAGGTCTGACCACCATCCCCACGTCCCCATGGAGGTGACAGATCCCCACGACCAAGGAAACGGGGCAAGACCCTCTCGAGACCGACATGGGTGGTGGGGAACGGAAGGAGAACCTCCCACCACACACGTACAGGCTCAAAGCAAAGGTGCTGCAAAATTATGGTCTTTGAGGTGTGTGGGCTCTTCAAGACCTCACCTTCGGAGGTGGAAGGGGAGCGCTGGGGACATCCTCTCCTTCCAGCGCAGGAAGCCACAGAGCGATGGGGAGTGACCTCTCCATCACAGGGGCTCGGACCGAAAGCCTGGGGCACGCCTGCCTGCACCGTGAAATCTTTATTCTGCGTGGCATGCTTGAGTTCTTTTCCAAGTTTCCCCCCACCTCTTGTTTTATATCCGTCTCTCTTCCTTTTCAGACCCACCTTATTCCAATATTTGTAGGAAATACGTGGCAAAAGACTGGTAGGTTTGTGGGGTTTTTTTTCCCCCTGCCCTTGTTCTAAGAGATACTTCCCCTTGCCGTCCTGCTGACAAAGACCCGTGGAAATGAGGGATGGAAAGGACCTGCGAGGTTGGGTTTCGTGCTCCTGCCGAGATGAGCCTTTCCGGAGCGATGCGATCTCTAGCGCTTTCGTTATTCGAGGTTTCACAGAGCCGGGTGTATTGCTGACGCCGAGACGAAAGCTCGGGCTTTCCAGGACACAGGCGTGGGGAGAGACGAGCGTGTCTTCTCCTAAAGGCAGCTTGGTGGCCTGGGCTTGGCTTTGGGCTGCCATCCCCTGGCTCCTCGGGGAACACAGTGCCCACCGACGGGGCTGGCTCAAGCTGAAAGCCAACACGGCGAGCCATGACCTTCCCCCAAAGCTAAATTCTGCTTTACCGACGCTGGTGTAACGCCGGGGAAGGTCTCTTTGGATGAAAAATCAAGCATCTTGTCCCACCGTGTCCCTCTGCAGCTCTCAGCTTGCAGAACAGAAGTTGGGCCACCAGCACCCCAACTCGGCCACTAAATGTGGCTTCCATTTCTGCTTTGCTTTCTCTCCAGAGGCTTTGAAGGAGCAGCTGCTGGCAGCCCGGGACGCAGTCCTTGGATGCAGGGATGGTCTGGTGAACGGGGGAGTGAGAAGCCTTTGGTGTGAGGTGTGGTCCCCATGGTGGCCCAGCTTCTGCTGGAAGCCTCGGAAAGGCTTGGAGGGAAAAGCTGACCTTGAAAATGGGCAGCAAACCGCCGGGTGCAGCCAGGTGCCGGTGTCTCACTCTTGCTCCGTCTGTACCCAGAGCTACCCAGGGTCTGAGCTAACGATTTCTCTACAGCCCCCGGACATCACGGTACTGCTTCTGCCTTATTGATCCTGCTGGTAGGACGCAGATTTGAGCTGGCCCTTAGAAATCGAAGAGCAGCCAAGGAGCACGTGTCCCCTGCCAGCCTCATGGAAGCATCTCCTTAGAAGAAGCTTTAACCCTTGGTCTCTTCTGGGTTGGAAACCCACCCCTAAGAACCTCTATTTAACTGCTTTTTAATCCCTTTGCTAATGGGATTAAACCTAATGATGTAGATCCACATCTAATGATGGATCCATAGATGCATCTATATGGTCCGTGGCCACGGGCTGGGGAGAAGGGCTGTAACGAGGCGTCACGGACACCGAATCTTGGTTGTTGGGACGTGACCGAAGCAGAGGAGTGACCATGGGAGAGGTTTCGGCACAGCTGCCTGAACTCCTTACCTCCCGGAGACCAAAGCCCTCCTTCTTAATTGCATCTTCTATGACACTCGCCCAAACCCTCGCCCGGTGTCCCCAAAATAATCCATGCAATACGTTTCCCCCACCAAGAACGATGCTTCACATGAAATGCAAGTCACACCAAAAATGGGGGAACAGGGGTTTTTCAGCGGGCGTGCGGTTACGGGTGATGAGCGGAGTTAAATGCCTGCCCTGGGAGACGCGGCAATGCCTCGGGCTCCTGCTAAGACGAGGGATGCTGAGCCGGGCGGAGAGGTTTCTGCGGGAGCATTTCCCTCCCCGGCAGCGGAGGCTCATCCCGCCTCGCAGGCGGCCGATGCCACGGGGCAGCACGGGGCAGAAGATGTGCCCCAAGCCCAAGGTGGGAGGCCAGGGGAGGCCGTGGCAGCCCAAGGGCGATCCCGGTGTGAGCAGGACCCCCGAGATGCCTCGTGCATCCCATCCTGCGGAGAAGGGCAGCGGGAGGAGAGAGGCGGCAGCCTGCTGAGGGGCTCCTGCACAAGGATGCTCCCTCCCTCAAATGCTGGACCAGGGACCTCCCCTCCGCTCCCCAAATGCTCCCTGCTGCACCAGGGACAGCCCTCCCCACCAGTTCGTACCCCAGATGCCCTGTGTGGGGTGAGGGACCCCCCCTTCTTCCCCCCAAATGCCTCATCTTAGACCAGGGACCCTCAACTCTGTCCCCCAAATGCCCCGTGCTTGACCTGGGACCCTCCCACTCCATCGCCCCAAATGTCCTATGCTGGATGCTTGATCCCCCCCTCCCCAAACACTGGACCAGGGAGCCCACCCCCACCCCCCAGATTTGGGGCATTTCAGGGATTTCCAAGTGAGGAGCAGCATGGTGGGAGACGCAGTGAGAAGAAGAGTCGTTACGTTGCTCGAAGATACCGAAGGTCTTTGCCGTAGAGGATTAAAATATGTGGAGACCAAGAACCGCTGGCCCAGGAGCCAGGGAGGGGACAGAAACTTGGCTGAGGAGCCCGTAGAACAAAGCAAAAACAGGAAAATGCATAGACATGCCTAGAAAGTCATAAAAACAAAGTTTAGGTTAAATACACAAAGGGCAATCTTTGCCTCCAGAAGCCATCGCTCTTGCTCACTCCCGGGAAAAACAAGAGGAGGTGGATGGGGATCTTCAGGGTGGGCAGAAAGGGGCTGAGCCGACCCCCAGATCTCGTCTCGGGGAGGGTGGGGGGAGATTTGCAGCAGAAGGACACGCAGCCCGATGGGCGAGGACCGATGGGTGGACAACCCTCAGCGTCTCAGACCACACCGGTCGCTTTGCCACGGCCTCTGTGGTCTCCTAAACATTCTCCCAGCTTCCCCAGCCCCCCAGATTTAGGGATTTTCCTTTAATTACGCTACCATGCTGTAGTAAACACCCATATAGCCAAGACCTCAGGTTTGAGTTGATAAAACATTTGGATGAGGAATGCAAAAAAAAAAAAAAAAATTAATATCCCAGAGAGCTTCTTGTTTATTGGAGTTGAAACCAACGCCCCTATCAAAATGAAACGATTGGAAAAAAAATTGTTTGGGAAAAAGAAAGGATAATTTCCCATCAGCTGCTCGCTGTTTCCTTTCTGCTGGGCGCAGCTCCTAAAAACGAGGCGTCTGTCCCCTTTGATGGCTGGTGCAAAATGAACTTTGATGTAATGGAAGGAAATAACGTATTTAGACGCAGCCTTTGCTCAGATCAGGCAGAGCTAATATAAATCAGAGTACTGAGGGGATCGGGAAGGGTGTGGAGAGGTTCAGCTTGACCCTTTAACACCGTTTTCTTTAACTTTCACATTAAATTAACTTTCCTATTGTTCCATATCACCGTGTTACATCTCGTGTTCCCCATCATGATTCTTTTGTTCCCCTGCAAAGCTTTTTGAAGCAGATGAGAAAGGGAAGCCTCTTGTAATCATCTTTCCAGAGGGTTCCTCCAGATCACAGGCAGCAGATGGAAACGACTGAGAAAATAAAGCCTCGTCACAGCATCTCTGCTAATCTTTCTTGGAAATGCCTTGGTATTACTTTAAAAACAACCGACGGCTCGTCGGGGCTGTCCAGGACGCATTAAAATTCATACAAGGCACAAAGAAGTTGCTGAGATTTTCATGCCGTCGCCACCGGGAGCTGAATAAAAGTCACATTAAATTTACTTTACACTTCTGCAACAGCCGGCGGCCGCGTCTTAAAGCACTTTTCAAGCCCGTGGGCCAAAGAAAAATCAGGATCTTTTAAAGTCAAGGAGTTTTCCCATTAACTGAATGTGGTTGGCTTTGCCAGTGGGAGAGATTTTTCCAACGCGCTCAGCTGTTTTCCCAGTCTGGCCTCTTATTTTGGTGCCTGTATTGAAGAGAAGCTCCTGAATAAAAGAAATGACCCTGTGATTTCCCAGGATACTAACTCAGCCGGACTTGGTCACTGTCCGGATGTGCTGGGTGATGCCACCAAACAGGGGCCAAGCTCATCCTGCACCGGCTCCGGAACAGCATCCGAACCTCCCAGATTTATGATAATCCTGGAAATGCGACACATCTGCCGTATTTTCTTTTGGTGACGCAGACAGCGTAAAGCATGCTGTGTCCCCTTCTAGCACGTTTCCCCTCTGAAAATGTTATCGCAGCCTTAAACAGCTTTGGAAAAGGGGCAAAAGAGAGAGGGAGGATGCAGCACGTACGTGCGGAAGGACGGGTTTGGGTTGAATTCATAGGAAATAAAACGTCGTGGTAAGCCAACGCAGGACACGCAAGTTGGTGGCACAGGGGCGAGTTTCCATGCGTAGCGGGGTTTTTCGGCTTGGTAGGAGACCCCACGGAGAAGCGCGTCCCCCTTGGTGGCTGAAGCCTGCGGCTCGGCTTGGTGCGTCGCTCTGGCCGCGCCGGAGCGTGCACGGAGCACGGTGAGCACAGCACCCAGCAATCGTAGGGAGATGTCCCCCGGGGTGTTAAAGAAAGGCGAGCGGAGAAGGATTGAAGGGGGGAAAAAAAAAAAAAAATGAAGAGAGGAAACAGCTTTTCCGGCTGCCCCCATGCTGAGGCATTGCCCTCGGAGAGGTTCTGGTGGCTTTGGGAGGCTCAGCTAACCGAACTGGAAAGCAACGTTTCCTTTGTTGTCCCAAAAGCTTAATGAAATCCTGCAAAAAAACCCAACAACAACAACAAAAAACAAGCCCAACTGCTCCAAAATGGAACGTTTCCCGCAGGGAAGGGACGGTGGGATGTCCAGCAGCAGCCACAGCCCCCGCTCCTTTTCCCTTGGACTTTTTAGGCAGTTTCTCTTGCAGCTAGTGCCCTCTCGTGGAAACCTCTCATCTGCTTCATTTTGACTGTTTTGGGGGTTTTTTCCCCCAAAAATGAAACGATTACCCCACGGAGAGAAGGAGCACACAGAGCCTGCCCAGGCCCATCACCGCCAGCGGTACCGGCAACCGGCTCCTGCCTTCCCCCCCAGCACCGGGAAGGAGGATTGCGTCGCGACGGAGGATTGCAACCCCGTGACATCCCGCCGCGAGACGAAGGCTTCCCAAATCAACCTGCTCCACGGTGGCCACCCGGGACGCTTTGACCCCAGCCTGGCCAGTGCTAAGGGAAGGTCTCCTGCCAGCATCATCACAAACTGCCGCCCGCTTTGCTCCCTGCCCTCGCCTCCTGCAAAGCACGAGATAATTGGGGACGGGAGCAAAAGGTGAAGACAACGTTCCTCTCAGATGTCTAAATGTCAAAGTGATGCCGGCACGGAGCCGGGGGCAACAAAGAGCCGGTGGGATCGATGTGGCCGGCGGGGCCGGGAGCGGGATGCAAGGTGAGTCGCTGGGAAAAGCGGTGCCCGAGCCGGCGGAGCAGCAGTGCCATCGCCTGGAGCCCGCTGCCAAGATGCTCTCCTCCCGGCAAACCCCCAAACGAACACACACATTATTTTTGTTTTTCCATAGCCAAGACCTTTCCCAGAGCACGGAGACTCCCCAGCAAAGGAGCCAAGCTTAATGCCAGCCCTCCCATATTCCGAAGCATCGAGAGACTGAGCATCCCTATTCCTTCCTTTTTTCAACCCACAAGCGTGGGGAACAGCGCTGGACAGCCCTGCCACTGCTGGGTCAGGCTTGCACAGGGCATCCGAATTGTGCATCGAGGTGGTGCAGCTCTTGAGCACAGCTTGAGGAAAGGGCTGGAAGGGTCCCTGGCCAAATATGAAGCATAAATGGTTTTGGGGATGGTGTTCGGGGCAGCGCTGGGGGTGGGAAGTGGCGGGGGAGCGCTGGGATCCGGCTTCGTTCGAGGGCTATGGGGCTGCGGGTGATGGTGGAAAGCAAATTCATTGTATCAGAAAGGAAGGGATCACAGAAAATGAGGCCCCCTGGTTAATTTTACCCCCAAAAATAAGAGTTTCTGTCTGCGGCCCCAGTAAAAACAAAAGTCTGGCGACAATCCTAATTCGTGCGCCTCAAACTGGGGCTGCGCTCCGTGCCGCAAACGTGCTCAAACCCCTATGTCCTTCAGTCATAAATAGGTAAAAAAACCCCAGTGAAGTCATAGACAGGGCTCCTGAGCCCCATTCTGGGGAAAGGCGGGCAGTACTGGGGGGTCCCGACACT
>NW_010544725.1:14501-14804 GCF_000687285.1 Phaethon lepturus
GGGTGTGTCCCTGCCTATAAAATAGCATATATGCTGTTATATGCCATATTAGGAGATTGTGTGCCGTTTTGGCATGTGTACTATTTTATAGGATATATGGACAGGTATAGATGCTGCAGTATAATGTATATGTGACGTGTAATAAAGGATGTGGCGTACGTACCGTGAATGTCTCATACTAAGCGAGATATGCCAATAAAACCCCTCAACACAAATCTGTTTATTACACGCGAACACACACAAATAATGGGGGGAGGAAAAGGTATAATTTACCCGTTTCTTAAAAAAATGCGGGTCTGACAC
>NW_010544726.1:0-9600 GCF_000687285.1 Phaethon lepturus
GGGAGACCAGGGCATGCTTCATGCACACCCAAGTTTCCAAAATGAGTACACTACCACCTACCCCTCCGCCAGCTGCCCAGAGCTCAGTTTTTCATAGGCACAGAATAGACACTTTGAGGCAAGGGATAAAGGCCTTTGCAGGCCCATCAGATATCTCTGCCTGCTCTGAAAGAGGAACAGCAGGCATACATCTATTCTGCTTTCTTTGTGCTGTCTGTTCCTTTCCATCTGCCTTACCTCTGCTGCATTTCTGCAAGTAACTGCCCGAAGTCAGTCTCTGACTGCTGTTTGTGTAGGGGGCTGTTCTGGAAGCAAGGAGGAGGACTACAGAGGAAGCAGTAGGCTGCATAGGAGCTTCATCCTGCACAGACCACGAGCCACTATGGCAGTGAGGGGCTGTGGAGCCCCTCTTTGCTGCATGGCACCACCCACCCATTCCCAGCTGCAAGACAGCATCCCTAAAAGCTATCACAACCCACATAGGATTTCAGAGCTATAGGAGAAGAGGCAAGTGTCTCTATAGTGCATCCACCTCACCCACTGAAGGTCCAGCCTCCCACAAGTCGGGTCCCCCAGGCACTTGGCTGAAGATACAGCAAATGACTCACACAACAGCAGGGAAGAGAGATCCCTCTCCTGAGCACAGCCCTGCTGAGGAAGCCGAGAGAAGAAACAGAAAAATGTATTTGAAGGCATTTTAATCACTCGTATAATCAAATTTAAATCTGAATGCCTGAAAAGATAATTTAACACAATGGGGCTATATTTACAGCCGTTTTGCCAGCCACAGCTGCTCACTAGGATTAAGCAGTTGTCTCTGCACCTAGCTGGGTGGCAGCACTTTAGATGGCACGGTTCTGCTGTCAAGATCAGCTATATATGTAAATAGCAGGAACTGGTTTCACCAGAAAAACAAGACAACTCTCCTGCTTTCCCAAAGCAAAGCTAGGGCACATCACAGGGAATCTCTGTGTGATGAAAAAGCAGCAAGATATTGGGAGGTAAGTATTATATATAGGAAAGTATTCATTGGCGATTTCTTTCCATCAGAAAGACAGTAAAAGGACTCAGAGTGATCTCAAAGGCCCTGCCAAAGCCTGGGTACCAGTGTGACTCAGGCCTCAGAAGTAGCATAAGCATAAAGTGATTTAAGTGCATTTCCTGTTTATAAGACAATGCCATGCTCAGCTGATTAAACACCCAAGTCTGGACATTTGCAATTAGCAATAAGGCTGATTATTTCAGTTTCAAATACAGTTATTTATATAACTGCCACCAAGTACCTCTGAATTTGGATGAATCAAACATTCAAATTTTAAATAAAAAGGTTAAGCAAAAAGTTCAAGAGATTTGGACACTTCCATTGACAAACAACTTCCCCAACTCTGAACTGGAAACTAAGATGCTTTTAGCTTCCAGGAGGCAAGATGCTCCAATCTCATCAGAACCATCCATGGCTGGCAATAACTTCTTTAGATCCAATAGTAAAGTTATGCCTATAATGCCCCTGCCAGAGACCATGTTTTATGCTGCCTCCCCAAGACACTAGTACAAGCTAATCTCACCAGGGTCTTAAGTGCCTAGCTCCTTTTCATTTTAGGGAAAAATTGTGCATCTGTACCTCCTTTCTTGACTTCAAAGATTCAGCATCTATTGCAAGAGGATTTAACAACAACAAAACAACCAACAAAAAACCCTGTGACACATCAAGTTCTAAAACAAACTTAATACAAATAAACCAAGTGTTTGTATGAACTCTGCAGTTACTACTTAACACTGTGTAACTGAAGCAAGTTTGTCACCCTTCCAGCACAAAGTTATCCTTTTGCTCAGGCAATTTGTCTGCTCCCCAGTTTAATTTTGCGTCCTGTAACTACATTGTCCAGGTTTCAACAGCCATAATTGTAGTAACTAATATGATGCAATGGCAATTAAAAGCTCAGTCAAGATTATTTCCTTTTGGATAAAAAAATACATTCCTTTCTGAATAGCAGTTTCATCTGACTCATATTTCTTCCTACAGCATGTGTGTGAAACAATTAGCCAATGTTATTTGTTAAGAACATCTGCTCCTTCACCTGATCTTTCACTGCAGCCTGCCTAAGTAATGAAAAAAATTGAAACTGCTTGTCTTTAGACTTACTTGATCCATTTAATGAACAGGGGGAAAAAAAAAACCCCACAGATGGGAGTGGGAGAACTTCATTCAATAAAATAACTACAAGACATTACTTCTGAACTCTTGTCTTCCTTACCTGCAACAAGGTCCCACCAGGATTATTTACTACAAAATTAGCCAAATACTGAAGCAAAAGAACGGCATACCTCAGTTGCCCTTTTTCTTCCTTACTTTTCCAGAATGGGACTCTGGCATCTCCTATCTGTATTTAAGTTTAATAACAGTATCCAAATATTGGTCAGGAAAAAAAAAGATCATGAAGGAAACAGACAATCCTCTTGGTATCATTTACTTTTCAGCAACTCATAGAAGGATACATTAAATACTTCGGAGCAGTGAAAACCTGAAGGAGCATATTAAACAAACTACAGCAGTAGTTACATCGGTAATGCAGCAGTGACTGTAGCCAATTACATGAACTGTTTTGGTAAGTTAGACTGGTCATCACATTAAGCCTGCCACTAGCCCTACCGCAATTGAAGTTACATGGAAAATAGCACTCATGAAGCAATTGCCCCAAAACTATTTTTCCTATGAAGTATCTAATTTTATCTCTTCCTTTTCTACCTTAGAAAGCAAATGCAGATTTTACTCTCACTCATTTCTATATTAAAAGCTGCTACCAGATTTGACTGAACCAAAGACAGACCGTACATAATTTTTCCTCAACTTTATATAAAAATGGAATGCAAAGGGTCAGCTATTGGGAGACATGTCTATCAGTACAAGCTGATCAGAGCTACATAGACATCATGGTTCGTGATCACGTATCTCTACTCACTCTGAACAAGGGGTGATATCTTGAGTCCTGGTGGGTAGGCACAGCAGAAAATGGAAGAAGCTGAGAGGTCATATGAACAGGCCAAAGTCCTGAATGACTTTATCCATAATTTCAAGTGGTTTTGGGGGGTTGCAGTAACAGATACACAAATATCCCAAGTGTAGGCTTTACTGACTCTGTAAGCTACTTCAATTAAAAAAGCACTACCTAAAAAAAACCCCACTAAATCCATGTAATTTCTAAAATGCTGCCAATATCACCAAGGAATCTTGGCATAAATCAAGTTAGTGCATAACCATCCGCTACATAGGTTGACACAAAATATAACTTCCAGAGTAGTCATTAGCAGAAACGCCATATACTGTTGTCTAGATCACTCTCGTGTTTGGATATGTAAATATGTGTCCCAAATCATCTAAACCTCCACAAAAGACTTGAGATTTTTTTTTCCTTAGGCATTTCCTGGAGAATTTTCTACTCCTAGTTACTGCTAATGACTTATTTAAATGTACCATTAAACAATTACATCCTGTAGAGTTTGGTTCACCTGTTGTCTTTCCCTCCAAAGGGCTGCAAATAGCTTACCTGTAACAGACTTGAAAGACAGTGCTGCTACACTGCTTGTTTGCAGAAATACTGAACAAAGCTGTAACCAAATCACAGACCAAAAAAGGAGTTTATTTCCATCTCCTAGAGTTGTCTTTTAAACCTTTCATTCTACAAGCTATGAACTACCCTTTCATTAAAAGGATATCACCATTCAACCAACTCCATCCCGATTTTCCGATCAATACTGCATTTCGAATGGTTTTGCTCCCAGTGACTTGCAAAAAGAGTAAATCACACAAATCTGGAGTATTTTCTTCCTGATCTATTAAACTTAGTCTTCAGGTTCTAGACTAACTATTTAGATGTGTGTAATAATAATGCATTTGATATAGAACTTCCCACTGCTGCAGGTAATAGACAGGGCACCCACTGCCAATCTTTATTCAGAACAGGCTAAAGCTGCATGGCAGTCAGATCTACCCCAGTGTTCACTTTGGAGCTGCATCAACAGCAATAGAGATTCCCACAGTGAAAAGAAGTGAGAAAAAACACTTTATCCTAATCAGCCGTGTTCAAGGGCTAATCAGAACTACACAGTTTATCTTTTCATATAATTTTAAAATGCTGCTTCTGTATAATCAGTGCTATCACAGGCTAAAAAAGGCACCTATTCTAGAGATTCCAGATAGGTAAACAAACAACACACCAGCGCTAGAAGTACAGCAAAAACTATTTACACTTAAGTTATGACATTTCAGAAAAAACAGCACAAGCGTGCTTAAGATTTTTATTCTCTTCGGAGACCTACAGCATTTATCCAATTCTCATCCTCCTTCGCAGACTGCTTCATACCAGCAAATAAGAAGGAGGCTAAAAATCCTCCTCTGATGTCGCAAGTCTCTCCTTCACAACCCAAGCATTTGGAGGCACGGAGAAGAGCAGCTTTCTTCAGAAGTAGTATACCAAGTACACAACACAGGAGATGAAGCAACTGTCAGAGGGCCTTAAATACCAGCCTGGCAAAACATAGTTACCGATTTAACAAGCCCAGTAAACCATTCCCAGAGTGAACATGAGTCTTCAGAGAAAGCTGGAAGGAGCATTCAAACAACCATAGATGCAAAAAATATTTCATCTAACCCTTACTAGCCTGGGGCCCCAAAGTATGTCAACTTGTACCTCTGCTGCAGTAAATTATCTTCCAAGTTGTAATGTATATCTGCATCCCTCCTGTGCCAGTTGGAGTCATATATGTTTATCATCTTTTTGGCATATGTATGGTCACATGCTCCCACAGAGGAGCTCTTTCTCATAGAAACCAAATCCATGTTTGTAAAAATTCAAAAATCCTTTTCCAAATCTTGTACAACCTCACTTGTTCTTGTATTATGAAAATAAAAAGCTTATTTTTCACTCCTCACTGTATGACTTTTCTTCTATTGTCGTACTCCTTCACACTGACCAACTCTTTAAACTGACATTACACTGCAATCAAATTGGCTTTTTTAAAGCCTTTTTTATTATTTGCTTTCTAACACCTCCTTGGCACCTCACATTTCCGAATTCTTAAAAAAGCCTCACAGATAAAAGCCATTTTCTGAGAGATGCTCATTTTATTTCAACTCTTTCCACCTACCTTTTCATTGCAAGGGAAGGACTTACTTTTTTGTTCTTTCTTTCCACAGGCATTCTTCTTATTGTAGACACATATGAGCTTTCTTTGACTGCTTATTAATAGAAACTAGAGTCCCCAGACAGAACACCCTCACTTTTGATGGAAGGATCCTTTTCATTAGCTTTCTCATTCACCTTTACCTTCTTCATTACAGTAGGAGAACACTAAATACTTTCACGGGTTTCTTCTTGAAAGGACATTAAATGGAATTATATTTCAGTATGAAGAATGTAAAAACGATAAAAAAAAAATGAATTCAGAATCTTGAGATAGGGCTTACAGATGTAACGTGATTTCCAAAGCATCTTTGACTTTCATTATTTCTATTTGCAGGATAGAATCATTTAATCAGGAGTAGATGCAAGCTTTACAAGTCCCAGTAAAGAGGGAAAGCCCTGAGAGTAAGTTTGTAAGCAAGCTTTCTTCTTCCTCCAGTGAGGTTATAAAAGTCTAGCTTTGTCCACCTCCAGAGAATGGTCTTCAGCAAAAAAATAAACAAAACAAAAAGAAACAAACAAAAACCCCACACCAAAAAAACAGCAGTTAGTAATACTACCAGTTTAAGAATTGCTTACAGTAGTACAGAAAATTAATTCTCTCAGAATTTTTCAATAAAGCTATCCATAGTACTTTTTTAGAGATGGGAAAAAATTATGCATAGTAGCAGACAAGGAGGAAAAGAAGAGAATCCTAAGTTTTCTGCTACCCTTCCTTCTCCCCACTCACCATAGCCAGTAAAGAGATTATATCCCAGAGGCTCCCAACCCTAGCTTGCTGCTAATTACATGTGCTCACAGCAGCTATTGAGCATTCATGATACCTGGCCCGACTTCCAGAGACATGGCATAACTGCCTACTCCCACTCAAATCCATGAAAAATTGAAGTCAAACCAGTCAGGCTCTAACATCCACATTTGGTTTCCATCATTGGAGAAGCAGGAGTACATACTTAGAAAAAAAATGAAACCTCAGAGCAAACCAAAGTTGTCAGAACTGTGCAGCCTCTTAAAGCAAATAACCCAGGCAACAAAGCTGATCCCTGGATGCTACAGCCAGCTAGTTTTGCTGTTGTAGCAATTCCTTAGTTCTACTGACTTAAGAGTAGGAATGAGCATAACAAATCCACACCTGCCACAGATCATCCTTTTGCCAAATGTTACATGACACATGCTTTGCACGCTGCAATGAGCTACCTTCCATGTTATCACCTACACATTTTCTATGACTCAGTATTTAGGGAGTTTTAATGATTTGTTTATATATTCAGCAGGTGACCATCAACGATGCAAGTTATTAAAACACATTTTCTGTCTAAAAGAGCAGGGAAAGATGCCAATGACATAACATTTTAATTAGAAGACCTTAATTTTTGCCTTGAATTTGTGACTTTCTGCTACTTGCTACGTCTAAGTTCAGTCCCTTTAAGGCTGAGAAAATGAAATGAAACGGCCTCCTATAACCAGATTGGTTTTAAAACCTCTACCTATCAGTGACAAACAGTACGGCTAGAACTTTACAAGCCGCAGCACTATCTTACAAGAAGCAAGTATTGACACAGTTCCTTTATTTTAACTGCAAGGTCATATTTGCAGAACCAGATAAATACTAACTGCAAACAAATACTAAGGTCTTGAAGTATAAATCATAGACAGAAGCAACCATTTAATCACACCGGACACCACCTCACATTCTTAGCAGCCGCCAGCGCACTGAAGAATCCCATTCCTCTGAAGTTACAGGCACGCATTACTACAGGAAGCAGAAAGTGGCACCGTTGAGGACACACAATACCCTGCACTGTACATGTCTAAAGCTCCGTTCAAAGAAACTTCTAACCTTCAGCACCTAAAAATGCAAAGCCAATAGCACAGTTATAGTCTTCATACATTATACTTTACTGACTTTATTTTAGATTGACAAGCTTATCAAGGAAAGACTGAGTTGCTGACTGCAACTCCAACAAACTGACCCCAAGACCTCAACAGGTTTCTTCCTCACATAAACTACCAACTGTGTTAAGCGTTGTATACAAACCATCAAGAGTTAGTTTACACAATCTAATTTGCCAGCTAGCTGGCAGTTACAAGGTCTGCACAGTATGGTTTGCTATCGATTCAAGTAGAGATACAGCTGGGCACAGGCAGAACAGCCCTGTATCATCTTTGTTGCTGTCGGAACAGTGGAGAAAACACTGAACAATTCAAGAACTACTCACTCTCTAGCGACGCAATTCTACAACCTGCTGGGATTCATTCAGCTTGTCCCATTTCCATTTGCTCCAGACTACTGTTGCTCAGTTTAAGTGTACACACGCATTTTGAGGGAGGTTTATAGTAGGGTCCAAGATGCAAAAATCAGTGTTCTGACCATTAGGCCATCCACTTAGTTTGAACAAGAGGGATGAAAAGATATACCAGCTAGATGTATAAATAAGGAGCTGGGAAATCTGATCCACCAGTTCTGCTCGCAGCTCTGCCACAGATTCCCTATGGCCTTTGCTAGTTACTTAATCTTTCACCTGCTGAGCACAATGAACACTCTGATGACCTCATCAGGACAAGAACATGGTAGTCAAGATGATGTTCCTATGCACAAGCTGAAGCATGCCAATATACTGAGGCCACCTGATGCAGAACCTGAGTCAGGCTGTCAGAGCTGTGAGGAAGGGAATCTAAGCATCTCACGAGATCAGGCGTTACCCTGCCTGTGGCTGCACGCACAAGCGTTCTCCCTTCCCTATCTAACAGCAGCAATCCATCCACCAAACTAACAGCAAAACATACACTTTAAGTCTACACCCATAAGTCTACCTTCTCATGGCACTGGGGAAGAAAAAAAGAGAAAAGAGAAATCCATCAAAAGCATGATAGAAGTATTAAAGACAGCATTTATTATTATAACTTCTACTTTCAGTGAGGCATGTCCCTAGAGAGGAGCAAAATTAAGCCCCTCCTTTCTGCACTCCTTATTCACAAATCCTGTTCTTTATGCAGAAGACAGATTATTTAGTCTTGTGGAAAACAAATGTGTTTACTCAACAAAAAACAGACACTAGGAAAGCACATCAGAACTACCCAACACTGAGAATCAAAATTCAGTCCTTACTGTTAAAAAAAGCATCAACAGTGTCTTCTAAAGGCATAAAGAGACATTGGATAGGTTAATGAGCCATGCAAGGAACTGGGAGACAGGACTGGACACACAATCCAGAAGTCCTGTCATTAACTCAATACGTGACATCAGGTAAACAACTTCACCTCCCTTCAGTCTCAGCTTACACTTTAGTAAGCTGATAATGATAAAATTGCCTACTTCACTACACAGGTGGAGAATGCTTTATTAATTCATGACTACAAAGCAACTTGAGAACTGTGGACATAAAGCTAGTACACATACACACATATATAAGTCAAAATATATGTATATTATATTTATAAATAAAACACAAGTTAGAAGAAAGATAAACACATTACCCAAAAGCTCCAGTCAGCACTCCAGCTATACTGAGCAGGACTCTGCATTTTCTCTGTGCACGAACTAAGCGTCTCCTCTGAATCAGCAAGTAGCTGGCTAATAAGACCATGATCCACTTCATGAACTTCCTGTGAACAAAGCAGCAAAGTATGTAATTGATCAACACAGGAGAAAGGTGAAATAAGACAACTGTTAATCCATTTAAGAACTATATATTAAAATGAAACTTGATATGCTAGTTTCACCAAGCTGAGTGGTATGGAAACACTTCCCACTGACAGTCTTTTCATTGCTTTTACATTTTTTCCAGAGTATACTATATTTAATTATTACTTACATTTTTAATACGAGTATTTTATTTCCACAGCAGCTCCTCAACTTGCACATTGAGGCTGCAAGCATTTAGAGCCGAAATAACATCAACATGAGACATCAGTGCATAACATGCAGCACGTCTCTAGACCCTGCAGGGCCTTTCAGAACTTGGGAAGGGTCATGCAGGTGTAGCATTTACCAGAGGCCTGATATATGTTACTATAACACAAATACATCAAATATTTATACTTGATATTACTTACACTATAAGCTGTATATTTTGTCATACATATAAATACAAGCACAACACTTCAGAGGCAAATAGTTCTACTCATATCACTTATTATCAAGATAAGCACTGTTCTGTAGCACTCTCCCTTGATATCAATATTCTTTGCTTAGGAAGTCATTTTTACTTTATGAAGGGAAACTGAGCCACAGAGAAGACACTTGTCCCGAGACACCTAACAGACTGGGACAAAACCAGCCCAGAGCCCTAGCCCACCTGTACTACAGGATCCATCACTAAGTGACAAAGTTGGGTTTTGAGTCCAGAACGACTCGGATCCACACCGATGCTGGCACACACCCGTGCCCATGGCTAGAGAGGGGTGCGAGCACGCCTCC
>NW_010544726.1:9633-9879 GCF_000687285.1 Phaethon lepturus
TGGCCCCCCCGGGGCGTCCAGCCGGGCCCGCGGCCCAGGCTGGGGTCAAGACGCGACAGGCGGGTGAGAGCAGAAAGCGGAGACGCTCCCACCGCTCCGAGGAGACATCCCGGGCTACGTGGCGTGAGAGAAGGCCTGCTCTCCGAGGGGGTTTCCACGCAAACACACGGACTCGCGGCAACTTCCACCGGTTGCTGCTCACCGCCCCGGCTTCCCACACAGCGGGCAGCCCCGTTAATGCTACGG
>NW_010544727.1:0-1338 GCF_000687285.1 Phaethon lepturus
CCCACTGGGAAACGAGTCCTGCAGCGGTGAGTGCCTCTCTGGACGTGATGCACAGAGCTCCTCGGGTCGCTCCGGTTTCAAAAGAAATCAAATTAATTGCACGTATCTTACATTTTGATCTCTGGTTTGCAGGCATCGCTTTTAGACGAGAGCCGACAATTCCGGCGGCGGCTGAACCTTCGCCTCCCGTCCCAGCGTGGTGGCGGCAGCCACGATAACCGTGATCAAAGAGGCTTTTTATCCACACCTACAAAATTACAGCCTTTAAGGGGCTCAGTCCTCGCTTCGTTTGCCAGCTGGTGATGTTTCTGCGGGGATTGGGATGGCGGAGGGGACGGGAGATGCCGGCACTGCCCCGCTGCCTGGGGCTCAGCCCGTGCATCGCGGGGACGAGCAGGATTAAATCAGGGACGTGTCTACACTGGGGAAATTTCTCAGCAACCATTTCCACATGTTCCAGCACCAATTTAGCTGAGCCACAGGGAATATATTTTGCGTTTTAAGTTTTCCTGCTGTACAAAAGGCCAAGGAGAAAGGCTGTTTCAGGCCCTGAGTCTCGGCCGCACTCCTGAGCGGAGCTGCCGGGGCCGGGGGTCCACAGCCGAATATTTAAAGCAGATCATGACTCTAATTCAGCGAAGTATTTAAGCCTGCACTTAACTTTCAGCATGTGCTTAGGGCCCCCGGAGATCTGGCTGGGTCCTGAACACATGCTGAAGTGCTTTGGTGAGCAGTGATGGTGTGCTGAACGGGGACCGGGGAGAGCCATTACCCTCCGAAATAATTACCCGGTGAAGGCACAGAAGCTGTTTTGCGCGCCTGGCTGAGCGGAGCTTATCCAGCAGGGAACCATCTCGCCTTGGCTGGAAGATGAATGAGGAGTTCAAACAGCTTTTTACTGTGTCAAGGTTTTCCGGTCCCTTCAAAGCCCCGTGCGCGCAGCCGTTGCGCCGGCACAACCGGCTACGCCTGAGGGTGCACCACGTCCGCACGGAGACGTGACCTCCTGGGGGTACCTGCACCCCGTGGCACCCACCAGCCCCCCAGGTCTGGCTGGGGTGGTTTTTCGCGGTCTTTCCCATGGAAGGGCCCCCAAGCGAGGGGCCAGCCAGGCTCTGGATGCACCCGTGCCCACACCCCCGGCTGCACCAGCGTCTCTTTGGGGCCACGTGTGTGGTGGTAAAGGCACGTTTTGTTTAGGATTGCAGTTAAACCGATGCCAAAGCCCTCACTGCTGACAAGCTGAGATTAGGTTTAGGCTCAAGCACAGGGATGGCTTGTTCACATTAACCAGGGAGGGGGATGTCGCCAGCAGCATCAGTGCCCAGCGAGCTGGTG
>NW_010544727.1:1378-1584 GCF_000687285.1 Phaethon lepturus
CCTCCAAGCCGCGCTGGCTGGGTTTGCCACGTCCCCGGTTTGGCACAGCCCGGCGGTCCGGTGCTGCCCACTGCTCCCTTTCATTTGCGATTTTAATTGCCCGTCAGAGAAAGAAGCGGCGACAGCCCAGGAGAGCAGGTTTTGCGTTCTCGCCCCTTCACAGCGATGCACGGGGTGCGTGCAGGGGCTGCCGTCACAGGCGGCTG
>NW_010544727.1:1609-1858 GCF_000687285.1 Phaethon lepturus
CCCCCTCCATCTGAAGCAAGCGGTTCCTACCGTGAAGCCCTCCAGCTGCACACCAGCATACAAAGGATTTCCTTTTTTCTTTCTTTTTTTTTTTTATACAAAACCAGAAAAGCAAGAACTTCTCTTCCCCCCCTCCCCCTTTTCTTCCCATTTCCCCTCTTTTTTTCTTTAATATTATCCACAAAAGTTTACAAAATAGCCTGGAGATTACACTTGTGGGATACACGGTCCCATCAACTCTGGCAGAAG
>NW_010544727.1:2117-8638 GCF_000687285.1 Phaethon lepturus
CAGAGGAGCTGACACTGCCGGGGTGTCTCATGGTGCCCGGGGGATGTGGGGAAGGGGTGATCTGCTGATCATCTGTATGGCTCTTCAACCGGTCAGGGCATCGTCCCCCTTGGGCTCGGGCCCCTCTGAGCCCTCCCGGCTGCCCAGCGGGTGCTTTTAGGAGCCATGTGCGGATCCAGACCCTGTGCATGGATCCAGACCCTGCCAGGACCACGAAGAGGCCCTGCAAGCCCCGTGGCCAGCTCTGCTCCTCTCCATCCACCACACCACTTTGACTCGTGGTCAAGTCCATGAAATTCTGGTTTTTGTTCAGTTTTGTGTTTGGTGTTGGTGTGGGGTTTTTGTTTGGTTTTTTTTTTTTTTTTTTGGTAAAAAATAGTTTCTCCCTCCCCACTCCAAGGTCAGCCCCACCAGTGCATCAGCCTTCAGCAGTCCAGGGGGGCTGCTTGCACCTCCACAGCCAGGAGCTGCCCCCCGCGCTGCCCCCGATCCCAGGGCTGGGTGAGGGGGGGATAAACCACACGCACGGCCGTGGCACCCCGGAGCAGCTCCCCGGCCCTCCTGGGCTCTGCTCCGATGCCGTAGCGAGCTACGAGGCTGGCGGCAAGGAGGAGGCAGAGGACCAGCACTGTCAGGAGGCTCTGCCTGCCCTCCAGGAGCCAGTAGCGGTGGGCAGCCTCTTTAGTCCTGGCATTCACACAAGCCACCTTGGCCTGCAAGTCTACAAAGGCCACGTGGAGGCAAGCCCAGTACTCCGTGTCCTGATGGAGCCGAGTGATGTTGTACGTGTGGGTCCCCATGGGGATCCGGGCCACATTGGTCATGTCCAAATTGGAGCTAAGCAAGAAGCTGGACCAGGTGAGGTTAGAGGAGACTGTGTTGAGATGCGGCTTCCAGGCAACCAGGATGTGGTAAGCCTGGACATCTGCCACCACCAGCTCCAGGCTGTCCTCGCTGAGCGGGAAGGAGTGGTTGACCATCACACTGACGCTCTTGGTGTCTGCCCCAAGGAGGTTGTGAGCCACGCAGGTGTACAGCCCGGCCTCCTGAGCAGAGATCCCATGAATCTCCAGCGTCCCTTCAGGGTGCACCTTGTACCGCTCATCTTCTGCGTAGGGGATCAGCTTCACCCCTGAAGGGGTGACCCAGTAGATCTCTGGATCCGGCTCTGCCAGAGCTCGGCAATGCAAGGAGACATTGTCACCATCCGCCATCTCTAAGTGGGAAGGGAAGCTCTTGGTGGAGATGAGAGGCAGGCACCGGTCCGTCATCTCCCGGAAGGGGACATCCCGAATGTGCCTCCTCTTGAGGTCGGGAGGCTCTGCGCACAGCGTGGACTGGGGTTCAATGAAGCGGATGTGGTTTTCTGTGCTGTTGACCCAGCGGATGATGCAGTCGCAGCGGATGGGATTGCTGTGGATGCTGATCTCCTGCAGGTTGGGCAGGGACTTGACCGTCTGCTTATGCAAGGCACTTAGGGCATTGTTGTTGAGCATGAGAGTTTCCAGTTGGGGAAGGTGGTGGAAGGCGTTGGGGTGGATAAAGGACAGCTTGGGGTTGTTGGTCACATCTAGCTTGGTCAGCTCGGGGAGGTTGATCAAGGCAAACTGGTCTATGGACACCAGCTCCTCCATGTTGTTGAGCCCCAGCTCTTTGAGGTGCAGCATGTTTGTGAAGTCGCTTTGCCTGACCCTCTGCAACGGGTTTTTGTTCAGATCCAGAAACTTGAGGCCAGGAACTTGCTGCAGTGCCCGCTTGGGGACATTCATGAGCTTGTTGTCATAGAAAGAGAGGCTCTCCAGGCTCTGCAGCCCTTCCAGTGCATAGTCTGAGATCTCCCTCAAGTTCATCCCAGCCAAAACCAAGCTCCGCAGGTTCAAGAGGGGCCTGAAATTCATATCCAAGATAGCATCCACCCTGTTTCCTCCGATCATGAGGATCTCCAGGCTGGGGAGCATCTGGAACCAGCGGCTGTCGACCATCCTCAGCAGATTGGAGTTGAGGTGGAGGCGCAGCAGGCTGCTGAGGCCGGAGAAGGCGCGGGGAGCAATTCTGCGGAGCTGGTTGTGGTTCAGGTAGAGCTCCTGCAGGTTGCCCAGCCCAGGGAAGCTACCATCGGGCAGCTCAGAAAGCTGGTTCTCCTCCAGGTGCAGGCTGAGCAGTTGGGGCATGCTCTTCAGGCCAAAGTCCCAGACATCGGAGAAGCTGTTCTGCGACAGGTCCAGCTCCGAGAGGTTTCTGAGATAGTCCAGCTCACTCTGCTCCAGCCTGGCGATATTGTTGCTTTGCAAGAGCAGGGTCTGGGTCCCCTCTGGCAGGTCTTCTGGCACGGTGGAGATGAACAAGTCATTGCAGTCCACCGTGGCAGCCTCCCTGTACACCGAGCGGGGCGTGTACCACGGCCTGATCTGGCAGACGCACTGCAGCGGGCATTTGACCTTCCAGGGCACGATGGGGATGGCGGTGGCAGCCACCACGCAGAGCAGAAGCGAGCTGGTTTGGAAGCATCTCATTTTCAGCTGGTAGGACCGGCTTCCTCCCAGGCAGGAAAGGCTCACAGGGCGCATCCGGAGCAGGGCATGGGGCAACGGCCAGGTGGGGACAGCATCCACGGGAGAAGATGCTCCATGCAAGCCCCCGGCACCAATCAGCCCCTGCTGCCAGCTGCCCTACCTGGCGCACCCCACCAAGAGCACATAACACCCACAACCAGGGCTGGTGCCTTCAGTCAGAGCTTCGCCTTTTCTTCCTCCCCAAATAATTCATTTTTGCGCTCAGCTGCATCTTTTGGGTTCCTCCTCAAGGTCATTCCTGAAAAAGGCCAGACAATGCGCTGTGTTAGAGGAGAGCTCATGCACATGGCAAACAAGCATATCAGAGTTTAATCTGTTTTATATCTACAGTATTAACAGGTCCCTCCCAGCCCAAGAGGGTTTTGAGTGCCCACAGATGCTCTTGCCCAGGGCCACCAGCAGCCCATGGACCTCGGGCCAGCCTGGCTCAAAGGCTTTCCCATGAGCAGAGCTGGAGCCGCAGATGCTGGGAAGAGAGAGTCTCCATGGGGAGTAGCTTTCCTCCAGGCTCTCAGGACTCTGCTTTCTGCCCATTATCCTCCCCAACACCAAGTGCCCCCATCCAGCAAAGTAATAAGCACATCTACCTCCACACAAACTTGGGTCTCAAGGCTTAAAGTAGCCAATACTGGGGGATATTGGCCCAGGGGGGCTGATGCTGAGCAGAAAAAAACCAAGCTTTTAGGGCAAGAGCAAGACATGAGCAAGCACAACCCTCCCCTCCACAGCAAAGCCCCCCAGCTCCTTTTAAAGCACTGGCCCAAGGTGGGGGTAATTTCCTGGGAGCAGCAAAGCCTGACTGGGCACATTAGGGGAATGCAGAAGCTCGTTAACCCCCTCCCTGCTGGGTGCGACCCTGGCCTCAGCCCTTTGCCTTGCACCCTTTCTGGGGAAGAGGGGGTGGGGGTTCCTTAGTGGGGCATTTGGCGAGGGGCTGGGGTGGGTGCGAGCCCCCCGGCACCTCCCTGCCCCTCTCCCTGTCTGGCTGCGGAGTTCGGAGAAGCCAGAGCCAGCCACCAACCCACCTTAACTTTCTGACTTGCTACAGCTCTCCTGACCCACATTGGCACAAATCAAACCAAGCCCCAAAGCTTCTCCCCATCTTCAGACACTCACGCAGCAGGAAAAACAGTAAAAAGCAGCTGGAGTGGGAAAAGAAAGTTTCTCTCCAAGCAGCTCTATTTTATCACCCCCATGTTCTCCCTGTAAAGGGCTTCCAACCAAAGTTTATTCAGCATTGACTCATCCAAGCCTTGCTCCAGAATTGATCCTACGCACTTCCCTTCTTGCCTGCTGCGAGGGCATTGGCTTTTAAACCATCTCCCGGAGAAACAGCATTAAAGAAGAGGAAGGCTGTATTGATTTCTGCATCCTTCTGATGGACCCTCATCTTTCTTTTTAGGTGCACAGGCATTTCTGTGACGATAAATCTCTCTGGCCATTAAAATATTATAGAATCTTTTCTCCTCAAAAAAATAATACAGAGGAATGTGGTTTTTTATTTTCTTAAGGCTGTGAAGAAGAGCCCAGAAAAATCACCTTGTTTCAAACTCTGTTTTACAGGGAAGACTCCCCAGCTCTGCTGCGGGGTGTTAACTCTACAGGGTTCGTGTCTTTTGCCCAGCACGGGACGGGATTGCAGCACTGCCGGGAGTGGAAAGTCTTGCATACAAGATGGAGCTGTAACAGTCCAGGTGTTTGTGTAAGTAATAAGATCAGAGCCTGCAGAAAAACATCATTTTTTTGGGAAACGCTGAGTACTAAACTTCGTACTTCATGGTTTCAAATGGCATGGAGCAAACCGAACAGGGAGGGCATGGGCAGCCTGTGGTCCCTGGTGCTGGCAGGGGACAGAGCTGACCCCTCTCTGCCCTGACAGCCCTGCTCCCTGGTGACAGGAGTGACACCTCGGGGACCTGCACCACGAATTCCTGCAGTCCAGCCATGGGGTGGTGGGGAGATGGGGAAGGAGAAGGCAGGAGCCCGCTGGTTGTCTTTCATCCATTACCCAGTGAAGTCAGGCTCATTATTTCTTGATTAGGCACTAAAGCAGCCTGCAGGTTGCGTGCAAACTCATTTAGCCTTTTATTGCGCTGCACCGAAGATGGATGGTGGGACGGCCCAGGCAGTCCCGCAGCTCCCACGGCCACGGGTTCACTTTTCTCCTTTCACCATTTGGGTCCGGAAGCCTCCCCCCACGGAGCGGCATCCCCGCCAGCCTGGGGAGTCGGCGTGGGAGCCGGGGCTGGCCAGGGTGAGGGACGGGGGTCCCGGGAGAGACACGGACCTCGAGGGGCTGACACAGGGGAACGGCGGGGTCGATTCCCCAATGTGCAACTTTGCTGTGATTCTTGTGCCCGCGCACACGCACGCACATGTATCCCGAACTCCCACCCGCGACTCCCCAGCAGCACCAAAGCGCCGACCGTGCCCCAAAAGCCCTTGTTTTCCCCCCAAACAGACTCAGGGAGCAGAAGAAGACAGAAAAGCAGAGGGACCTGGGATTTGAGGCTAAGAAATAGAGAGATCAGGCTCGAGACGTGGCTGAGGTTGCGAGGCTAAGTGGTATCTCCCTGGGAGCCCAGATTTCATCTCCTCTCCGAGACAGACTGATTTGCTGCCTTTGCAGCAGTGGGAAAACACTGCCCCAGATAACGGGAGCCTTGGTAAAACCAGAGAGAGGAAGGGGGACAGCAAGGAGGAGCAGGGACGTGGGTTGCTGGAGGGTCTGCTGGGGACCAGGACCCCCTCTGCAGCCAGGCTGGGCTCCAGCAGCACCACAGGTCCCATGTTCCCCTCCGGCGCCGGCAGCCCCCGGCTGCTATTTCGGGCCCCTTCCTCGGCGTGGGCTGCGGCGCGGTGAGAGTGACAGCAGGGAGCCGGGTGATGTTTCTGCTTGGAGTTAATTTTCTTGCAAATATGTAGAGCCAGGGGGGCTGAAACATTTGCTGCAGTGCCCTGAACACCGGGAAATGGAAAATACCCCCAGTTTCCTTCTTTCCCCCCGAGCAGGAGGACCCAAGCCTTGTCCCCACACCGGGGATGCCGCTTGCCTCTTCCATAGTTTCCCAGCATTTACCCAGTTCCTTCATCTCCCTACGGCATTTCTGTGACTCCTACCTCCAAGGCTGGATTTCTTCCAAGCACGAATGTCCATCTCCCCTTCTGCACAGCATTCTGCGAGCGTGATTGCAAAGAAGCTGGAGCCCCAGTATGCCTTTGGTAAGGATCTTATCTGGAGGTGGTCCTCAAGGACACAGGACACGAAGGCTGGGTGGGGGTCTGTGGCACTGCCCCACATGGTACCAGCCTGAATTTGCCACAAGCCCACGACATCGTCTGCGGTGTCACTTGCTGATGGGGGGCTCAAGGGATCTCTTTCCAACCCAGCCAGGCATGCTCAGGGATGGAGAGGGGGATACAGCGGAGAAATATGAAAGGAGAAGGAGTAAGGGGGAATGAAAGCGCCACAAACAGATAAAAAAGGACTAGAGGTGAAAAGGAGAAGGGACAAAGAGACCATCAGAGAGTGAGGCCGGAAGAGGGAGACGAGACAGGGAGCGCGGTGCCGGGGGAGAGGGGAGCACGGCTCCATGAACAGGCAGCAGAAGCCCAGGGAAAAAAAAAGAAAAAATAGAAAAGCAATGAGAATGAGAATTGATGAGGCACAGAGAAGGGAAGAGTCTTTTCATCAGCAAGTTTGCTGGATGAAGCCAGGAGATAAATCACCCAGTGGAAGGAGCCTTGGTCTCAGTGCCTGCCCCGGCTGCCTCTCTCCCTCTGTCATCTGTCTAATAGCCCGGCTTCGGGAGATAAATGGCTGCAGCTGAGCCCCGGGCTCTCCTGCCCTTCCCTCTCCCTTACCGCAGCCAGGAGAGCCCCGCGCTGCCCCCCGCGTGCTGCCGGGCGGAGGCGATGGACAGCCCCCGCACCCACAGGGGATGGGGA